>NW_027015309.1:0-11775 GCF_036934945.1 Oncorhynchus masou masou
TGGCAAGAAATGGGAGGTTGGCAATGTGGTGTGTGTTAGTGAGGATGGAGGTGTCCAGTCCTGGCTTTCTTTAAGACTGCAGCTGTTTTATAGTTCCCTGAGTGGGGGAGAGGCTGACGATGTGTGTTATATATAGACGGAAAGTAGGCAGGCAGGCGCTGATGAGAACAGTGAGGAGAGGACCCATGAGCAGCAAGTTGTGGTCTTGGATGACATGCTGAGTTTTGAGATATAGGGAGAGTCAATTTGGGGCAAAATTCAGAAACCTGGGTTTCCAGTGGTCACGGTCGGGAGGAAGACAGGGGGAGGGTACGCTGAAGGAGATTGACTCATCCAGTGATGAGTTTATTATGGTGATCATGTCCAAACTTCCAAAACTGAAGGAAGGAGTTGCAGAGTTCCGCGGGAGGGAGTAGAGTTATCCAGACAGACAGAAAGACAAAGTGTGAGTGATGGCGAGCGGGAGAGAGAGAGCAGTGACAAATGTCTGATCTGCAGATGTCTTGCATACTTGGGTGACTCAGTGGAATTTTTATAAGGCTGCTATTGTTGGTGATTTCCCCAGTAAATAAACAATCAGATTACTCATGCATCTAAGTGTCAATGTCATGAGATGATATGGCCATAAATGAATACATTTTCTGTTCTTATATCAGTCAGTTACCTCCGTTTATGCATATTCTGTATCCACCAATTTAATTATTGTGACGGTATCATTCACTTTGTGTGTGTGTATGTGCAGGTGTGTGTGTGCTTGAGATTAGACAATGAAGATATTTTCTATTCTATTTTACTCCTCCAATTCCTTAGCCATCTTCTGTCTCATAGTGATTGACCAATAAAATAAAGTCTTGGTGCATCTTCAGATTGTTTGTCCAGTCTGGGAGAAATGGTAACATTATTTGTTTGGTTTGAAAAGGTTGAGGAGAAGCACTGAGGCTGCTGCCCTACAACCCTTCACACCTGTTGCCCTCTAAATCTTAGTCTCGCAATTTTACATCTAAGATGTTTGGTGATATGTTTCTCAAGTGAAAAAATGTACATGAAAATGAGTAATCTCTGGTTGAATGACAACAAGCGCTTCATTGAAGAATCCCTACTGTTGACCAATAACTGACAAAGGGGCGTAGACTTCGCAGCGGTCTAAGGCACTGCATCTCAGAGCTAGGGGCATCACTACAGACCCTGCTTCGATCCCGAGCTGTATCACACCCGGCCGTGAATGGGAGTCCCATAAGGTGGCGTACAATTGGCCCTGCATCGTACGGTTAGGGGAGGGTTTGGCCGGGGTAGGCCGTCAAATAAAGGTTAAATAGGTACTGACTTGCCTAGTTAAATAAAGGTTATAGAAAAACAATTCTAAAACATGCTTTGTGAACACGAACAGCTGAAAAAAAAACATTTGACAAGATCCATGCAGAGTGAGAGAAAATTATTGAGGGAAGAACTGATATGGAAATTGTTGAACAAAGAGAGAGGAGAGAGAGAGAAAAACAGGGAACCAGAGAGAGCAAGTACCATAGAGGAGACATAAAAATAAAGTAACCGAGAGAGAAAGGGAGAGAGAGTAATTAATAACTAAAGCAGGAAGTACCAGTGACTCGCTCAATAAGGAAGTGGTCAGATGACGCGGATGCTACGCTACACGACTGTTTTTCTAGCACAGACTGAAATATGTTCCGGGATTCCATCAATAAGAACATTGACAATGTAGTCCCCACAGTGACTGTACGTCCATACCCCAACCAGAAGCCATGGATTACATGCAACATCTGCACTGAGCTAAACTCTAGAGGCACCTCTTTCAAGGAGCAGGACACTGCCCCTACAACCCTTCACACCTGTTGCCCTCTAAATGAACTGAAAACATGTCTGTCACTGACTAAGGTCTGTGTTTGAGCCCTGACTTTCCCAGAAGAGACGTTGTAAAATGTTTTCACATGCTGCTTTCCCAAACACCATGGTGTCCCCAGCTTTGCTTATTCAACAACAGTAAAGCTAGCGCCTTCTAAGGTTAAAAGATGGCATCCTCTTAACTAACTTATTGGGTGTTCCAGTCTTGAAGTTTTCTTCAGTTCAGTGTCTGCAGTGACTGTCCAAAAGTCATTGTATAAGGCTTGTTAATGCTGGTTAAAAAGCTGTCTGTCAAAATTAGCAGTAGCTCGCAACCTGCTTAGGCGATGGGATGTGTAGCATTTGTCCATGGAGGCGATACAGGACTCAGAATTGAGCTGTTTTCCTGTGCCTCCACTACACTTCTTTTGGAGCAATGACAAAAGGTTTGCTTGTGCGTTTACAGTATACACACATGCTTTCTCTGTTTCTCTGTTCTTTTTGTCTTCTTGTTCATGTTTGGTGTTTTTTAAATTGTGATACAATATTGTGCATTATGTTACTCAAGTACATTAATGTAAGCGTGTAAAAGGTAAGGGAATAGTGGCCACTGATTTCAACTCAGTGTATGGCATTGGATTTACAAGACTGTTCCTCTACTTAGTCCTGTGGTGTCCAAGCACCTGCCTCACAACTGGACCTCTAGACAGCCGTGTCCAAGCTGTCTCTCTCTGAGAAGATACCAGGGGAAAGAGCTGAAAATAGCTCATATTAATATATGTAGCCTCAGAAATAAGGTTAATGAAATCAATCATTTGCTAACATCAGGTAACATTCATACATTAGCCATTTTTGGGACTTACTTAGATGATTCCTTTGATGATATTGCAATAGCAATGCAAGTATATAACATCTATAGAATAGAAATGAATGCTTATGGGGGAGGTGTTGTTATATATATATTCAGAGCCATATCCCTGTAATGCTTAGGGAAGATCTCATCTCAAGTTTTATTGAAGTAAAGTATTGTGGATGCAGGTTCACCTGCCTCATCTAAAGCCTATTATTTAGGGGAGTTGCTATAGGCTACCAAGTAAGTAAGAAATGACAGTAAGTATGTAAGTATGACAGTAAGTATGTAAATAATGTGTGTGAAATGCTTGACAGTGTATGTAATGTGTGACGCTCAAGGTCCTAAACGATATCTTAACCGCCATCGATAAGAAACAATACTGTGCAGCCGTATTCATTGACCTGGCCAAGGGTTTTAACTCTGTCGATCACCACATCCTCATTGGCAGACTCGATAGCCTTGGTTTCTCAAATTATTGCCTGGTTCACCAACTACTTCTCTGATAGAGTTCAGTGTGTCAAATCGAGGGCCTGTTGTCCGGGTCTCTGGCAGTCTCTATGGGGTGCCACAGGGTTAAATTATTGGACCAGACCAACTCTCTTCTCTGTATACATTAATGATGTCGCTCTTGCTGCTGGTGATTCTCTAATCCACCTCTACGCAGACGAACTCATTCTGTATTCTTCTGGTCCTTCTTTGGACACTGTGTTAACAACCCTCCAGACGAGCTTCAATGCCATACAACTTCCTTCCGTGGCCTCCAATTGCTCTTAAGTAAAGTAAAACTAAATGCATGCTCTTCAACCCATCACTTCCTGCACCTGCCCGCCGTCCAACATCACTACTCTGGACGGTTCTGACTTAGAAAATGTGGACAAATACAAATACCTTCATAATAGTGTGTTGTTGTACCCTTCATAATAGTATGTTGTTGTTCCCTTCATAATAGTATGTTGTTGTTCCCTTCATAATAGTATGTTGTTGTTCCCTTCATAATAGTATGTTGTTGTTCCCTTCATAATAGTATGTTGTTGTTCCCTTCATAATAGTATGTTGTTGTTCCCTTCATAATAGTATGTTGTTGTTCCCTTCATAATAGTATGTTGTTGTTACCTTCATAATAGTATGTTGTTGTACCCTTCATAATAGTGTGTTGTTGTACCCTTCATAATAGTATGTTGTTGTTCCCTTCATAATAGTATGTTGTTGTTCCCTTCATAATAGTATGTTGTTGTTCCCTTCATAATAGTATGTTGTTGTTCCCTTCATAATAGTATGTTGTTGTTCCCTTCATAATAGTATGTTGTTGTACCCTTCATAATAGTATGTTGTTGTACCCTTCATAATAGTATGTTGTTGTTCCCTTCATACATTTACATTTACATTTAAGTCATTTGGCAGACGCTCTTATCCAGAGCGACTTACAAATTGGTGAATTCACCTTATGACATCCAGTGGAACAGCCACTTTACAATAGTGCATCTAAATCATTTAAGGGGGGTGAGAAGGATTATAATAGTATGTTGTTGTTCCCTTCATAATAGTATGTTGTTGTTCCCTTCATTCTAGTATGTTGTTGTTCCCTTGTAGGAGGAGGAGAACCCTACATACCTCAATTTATTTTGCCAATTGTAAAGGATGAGTAATGGTCTGAGGCTTTTTTTCCATGGTTCTGGCTAGGCCCGTTAGTCAGTGAAGGAAATCTTAATACTACAAAATACAATGACATCCGAGATGATTTTGTGCTTCCTACTTTGTGGCAACAGTTTGGGGAAGGCCCTTTCCTGTTTCAGCATGACGACGCCCCATTGCTAAAAAAACGAGGTCCATACAGAAATGGTTTGTCGAGATCTGTTTGGATCTGTTTGACTGGCCTGCCCAGGGCCCTGACCTCAACCCCATTGAACATCTTTGGGATGAATTGGAACGAAGACTGTGCCAGGCCAAATTGCCCAATATCGGTGTCCGACCTCACTAATGCTCTTGTGACTGAATGAATTAAGTCCCCACAGCAATGTTTGAACATCTACCAGACAGCTTTCCCAGAAAAGCGGAGGCTGTTGTAGCAGCAAAGTGAGGACCAACTCCATATTAATGCCCATGATTTTGGAATGAGATGTTCAATGAGCAGGTGTCCAATGAACAAAAATACAATACTGTGTTTCTCAAATCCTATCCCTGCAAAACCTATCCGGCCTACTTTAACACAAAATACCAATAGGCCAATGTTCTAAATCTGTCTCTTCCCAGCTGTAGGACCCCGTTTTGCAGGCTCGGGAAAAGTCTAATGTTTTTAGTCTTGTCCAGCCAGAGCATATGCATGGTGCATTAATCTTAATGTCGGATTCACCAAGCTCACGCATATTTCAGATATTGTTGTATCTGTATTCTTTTCCACAGGATCGTAGATTGTCTTCGACCAGAGAACCGCTCCAAAATCAGTCTTAGGTATGTAACTGTGTGACGCTAACGTAGCCATCCTCTAAATGTTGCGTTCTCTTATACTTCCTAGCATATAATGACTTTCAGATACATTGGCATTGGAGTCTGTGTCCATAACATTACAAAGACATATTCAGGGATAAACCAGAGTTGTACATAAATGATGTGTCATTATGGAATCACAGATGGGACTGAGCAGATAAACCAGATGGAAAGCAATTTAGAGTGTTGTATAACTCTCAGTGGTCTCGTTTAGCACCTATAAAGATGTAACATAACTTCTGGAACTTGATAGATTTATGGATTTACAATTACAGACAGCATACATTTGGGAAACTTTAATGTCATGGTATATCATTCAAGTCTGGTTTTTAGATAGTTGACAGTCTACTTTACCATACTGCTTAACTTAGTACATGCACACAAGAACGAGCAGACACACGCACACACACGCGCGCACACTCAGAGGCGCGCACACTCAGAGGCGCGCACACTCAGAGGCGCGCACACTCAGAGGCGCGCACACTCAGAGGCGCGCACACTCAGAGGCGCGCACACTCAGAGGCGCGCACACTGAGGCACGCACACTCAGAGGCACGCACACAGAGGGACACACACACAGAGGGACACACACACAGAGGGACACACACCCACGCACACGGGGGCGTGCACACACAGAGGCACACAAGCAAACGGACACACACACACAGAGATACACACGGACAGTGGTGTAAAGTACTTAAGTAAAAATACTTTTAAGTACTACTTAAGTATTTTTTGGATTATCTGGTCATTACTTTACTATTTATATTTTGACAACTTTTACTCCACTACATTCCTAAAGAGATCAATTTACTTTTTACTCCTTACATTTTCCCTGACACCCAAAAATATTCATTACATTTCGAATGCTTAGCAGGACAGGAAAATCTAATTCATGCACTTATAAAGAGAACATCCCTGGTCATTCCTGCTGCCTCTGATCTGGCAGACTCACTAAACACAAATGCTTCGTCTGTAAATTATGTCTGAGTGTTGGTGTGCCACTGGCTATCCATGACCTTAAAAAACAAGAATTGTGTTGTCTGGTTTACTTAATATAAGACATTTAAAATTATTTTTACTTTTGATACATACATACATTTTAAACCAAATACTTTTAGATTTTTACTCAAGTAGTATTTTACTGGGTGACTTTTACTTGAGTCATTTTCTTTTAAGGTAGATTTACTTTTACTCAGTTGTGAAAATTGGGTACTTTTTCCACCACTGCACAGGCACACAAGCACATGCACATACATAGAGACACACACAGTTGCACAGGCACACAAGCACACACACAGATGCACGCACACCCACACACAGAGACACACACACAGCTTTGTTTTCGTGACATTTTTGGACTTTTTGGAGTGTAAAAATGTTTGACCATTAAAAAACAGATTTTCCTTAACCACAAAACCCTTCAGCTTAAAATAGCAGTTGACAAATTCAGGACCTGAAAAAAGTCCTTACTTTTCAAAAAAGTTGTTTTCTTATCTTTTCAGGACATTGGGATGAATTGTTAGGACATTAAGGTCCTGATAATGTAGGAAAAGTAGTAAACACACAGTTCCAGGATGTTTCACTCACCCTTCAGGAATGCACTTTTTAGTGTTTCCCAATACCATCTGTATTAGCTAAAGGAACACAAGTAATGACACACTAGGAGTCAAAATGGATCTTTTAGTCCCCATAAGCCCTGCTTCAAAGAGAAATGCCCCATGTGAATATCTCACACAAACACACCCAGGGTGAGGACAGATGGTGGACGATGGTCTGCTATACTGCCTGCTGTCTGTTGAGAGAGAATGTAGGGTCGTATTCATTAGGCACCAAACGGAAGATAACAGACTGAAACATGGAGTGACTACTGGAACTTATCCAATGAGAAGCGCCTGTTTTCGTAGCCGTATGGCTACAGTGTGCCCTAATAAATACGACCGTAGAAAGTCTGTCTAAATCACCACGGCGACAACCCAGGCCAGGCAGGATATGATGTTGTAGTCTATATATCTGGAGATCTCCAGACAGAGATAACAAGGCACTCTGACTGGTGAAGGGAGGAGAGGAAACAGATAACATGTTGTCCTCAGTTTCCTCCTTTCATCCTCCCTGTGCCCAGATGAAACACTTCAAACATCAAGACTGGGATCGTTGTCATATAGACACATTTAATGACATCAATGTTCTATGAAATGTTATGATCATTGCTATATTTGAGATAGTGTGGGTGAATGCGCATGTGCATGCATAGACATACGCACACTCACACCACACACACACACACACACACACACACACATACAAAAGGGAAGTGGGAGGTTTTCATTCTTAACCCTAGGGGTCACCCACTCATTGAGAAGGAATGACCAACAGGAGGGTTGGGGGATTACATTTACATTTACATTTAAGTCATTTAGCAGACGCTCTTATCCAGAGCGACTTACAAATTGGTGAATTCACCTTCTGACATCCAGTGGAACAGCCACTTTACAATAGTGCATCTAAGTCATTAAGGGGGGGGGGTGAGAAGGATTACTTATCCTATCCTAGGTATTCCTTGAAGAGGTGGGGTTTCAGGTGTCTCCGGAAGGTGGTGATTGACTCCGCTGTCCTGGCGTCGTGAGGGAGTTTGTTCCACCATTGGGGGGCCAGAGCAGCGAACAGTTTTGACTGGGCTGAGCGGGAACTGTACTTCCTCAATGGCAGGGAGGCGAGCAGGCCAGAGGAGGATGAACGCAGTGCCCTTGCTTGGGTGTAGGGCCTGATCAGAGCCTGGAGGTACTGCGGTGCCGTTCCCCTCACAGCTCCGTAGGCAAGCACCATGGTCTTGTAGCGGATGCGAGCTTCAACTGGAAGCCAGTGGAGAGAGCGGAGGAGCGGGGTGACGTGAGAGAACTTGGGAAGGTTGAACACCAGACGGGCTGCGGCGTTCTGGATGAGTTGTAGGGGTTTAATGGCACAGGCAGGGAGCCCAGCCAACAGCGAGTTGCAGTAATCCAGACGGGAGATGACAAGTGCCTGGATTAGGACCTGCGCCGCTTCCTGGGTGAGGCAGGGTCGTACTCTGCGGATGTTGTAGAGCATGAACCTACAGGAACGGGCCACCGCCATGATGTTGGTTGAGAACGACAGGGTGTTGTCCAGGATCACGCCAAGGTTCTTAGCGCTCTGGGAGGAGGACACAATGGAGTTGTCAACCGTGATGGCGAGATCATGGAACGGGCAGTCCTTCCCCGGGAGGAAGAGCAGCTCCGTCTTGCCGAGGTTCAGCTTGAGGTGGTGATCCGTCATCCACACTGATATGTCTGCCAGACATGCAGAGATGCGATTCGCCACCTGGTCATCAGAAGGGGGAAAGGAGAAGATTAATTGTGTGTCGTCTGCATAGCAATGATAGGAGAGACCATGTGAGGTTATGACAGAGCCAAGTGACTTGGTGTATAGCGAGAATAGGAGAGGGCCTAGAACAGAGCCCTGGGGGACACCAGTGGTGAGAGCGCGTGGCGAGGAGACAGATTCTCGCCACGCCACCTGGTAGGAGCGACCTGTCAGGTAGGACGCAATCCAAGCGTGGGCCGCGCCGGAGATGCCCAACTCGGAGAGGGTGGAGAGGAGGATCTGATGGTTCACAGTATCGAAGGCAGCCGATAGGTCTAGAAGGATGAGAGCAGAGGAGAGAGAGTTAGCTTTAGCAGTGCGGAGCGCCTCCGTGATGCAGAGAAGAGCAGTCTCAGTTGAATGACTAGTCTTGAAACCTGACTGATTTGGATCAAGAAGGTCATTCTGAGAGAGATAGAGGGAGAGCTGGCCAAGGACGGCACGTTCAAGAGTTTTGGAGAGAAAAGAAAGAAGGGATACTGGTCTGTAGTTGTTGACATCGGAGGGATCGAGTGTAGGTTTCTTCAGAAGGGGTGCAACTCTCGCTCTCTTGAAGACGGAAGGGACGTAGCCAGCGGTCAGGGATGAGTTGATGAGCGAGGTGAGGTAAGGGAGAAGGTCCCCGGAAATGGTCTGGAGGAGAGAGGAGGGGATAGGGTCGAGCGGGCAGGTTGTTGGGCGGCCGGCCGTCACAAGAAGCGAGATTTCATCTGGAGAGAGAGGGGAGAAAGAGGTCAGAGCACAGGGTAGGGCAGTGTGAGCAGAACCAGCGGTGTCGTTTGACTTAGCAAACGAGGATCGGATGTCGTCGACCTTCTTTTCAAAATGGTTGACGAAGTCATCTGCAGAGAGGGAGGAGGGGGGAGGGGGAGGAGGATTCAGAAGGGAGGAGAAGGTGGCAAAGAGCTTCCTAGGGTTAGAGGCAGATGCTTGGAATTTAGAGTGGTAGAAAGTGGCTTTAGCAGCAGAGACAGAGGAGGAAAATGTAGAGAGGAGGGAGTGAAAGGATGCCAGGTCCGCAGGGAGGCGGGTTTTCCTCCATTTCCGCTCGGCTGCCCGGAGCTCTGTTCTGTGAGCTCGCAATGAGTCATCGAGCCACGGAGCGGGGAGGGGAGGACCGAGCCGGCCTGGAGGATAGGGGACATAGAGAGTCAAAGGATGCAGAAAGGGAAGAGAGGAGGGTTGAGGAGGCAGAGTCAGGAGAAAGGTTGGAGAAGGTATGAGCAGAGGGAAGAGATGAAAGGATGGAAGAGGAAAGAGTAGCGGGGGAGAGAGAGCGAAGGTTGGGACGGCGCGATACCATCCGAGTAGGGGCAGTGTGGGAAGTGTTGGATGAGAGCGAGAGGGAAAAGGATACAAGGTAGTGGTCGGAGACTTGGAGGGGAGTTGCAGTGAGGTTAGTGGAAGAACAGCATCTAGTAAAGATGAGGTCGAGCGTATTGCCTGCCTTGTGAGTAGGGGGGAAGGTGAGAGGGTGAGGTCAAAAGAGGAGAGGAGTGGAAAGAAGGAGGCAGAGAGGAATGAGTCAAAGGTAGACGTGGGGAGGTTAAAGTCGCCCAGGACTGTGAGAGGTGAGCCGTCCTCAGGAAAGGAGCTTATCAAGGCATCAAGCTCATTGATGAACTCTCCGAGGGAACCTGGAGGGCGATAAATGATAAGAATGTTAAGCTTGAAAGGGCTGGTAACTGTGACAGCATGGAATTCAAAGGAGGCGATAGATAGATGGGTAAGGGGAGAGAGAGAGAATGACCACTTGGGAGAGATGAGGATCCCGGTGCCACCACCCCGCTGACCAGAAGCTCTCGGGGTGTGCGAGAACACGTGGGTGGACGAAGAGAGAGCAGTAGGAGTAGCAGTGTTATCTGTGGTGATCCATGTTTCCGTCAGTGCCAGGAAGTCGAGGGACTGGAGGGAGGCATAGGCTGAGATGAACTCTGCCTTGTTGGCCGCAGATCGGCAGTTCCAGAGGCTACCGGAGACCAAGGAACTCCACGTGGAGTCGTGCGCGCTGGGACCACCAGATTAGGGTGACGCGGCCCACGCAGTGTGGAGCGTTTGTATGGTCTGTGCAGAGAGGAGAGAACAGGGATAGATAGACACATAGTTAACAACAGGGTACAGAAGAGGCTACGCTAATGCAAAGGAGATTGGAATGACAAGTGGACTACACACGTCTCGAATGTTCAGAAAGTTAAGCTTCGTAACAAGAATCTTATTGACTAAAATGATTGAAATGAAACAGTACTGCTGGAGTAGGCTAGCTGGTAGTGGCTGCGATGTTGACACTACACTAATCAAGTCGTTCCGTCGAGTGTAATAGTTTCTACAGTGCTGCTATTAGGGGCTAGCTGGCTAGCTAACAAGGTTGATTGCGTTCCGTTACTTAAAAGAACGACAATAGCTGGCTGGCTAACCTAGAAAATCGCTCTAGGCTACACAATTGTCTTAGATACAAAGACGGCTATGTATCTAGCTAGCTACGATCAAACAAAACAAACCCGTTGTACTGTAATAGTTACTACGGTGCTGCTATTCAAACAGTAGAAGAAGCGACAATAGCTGGCCAGCTAACCTAGAAAGCTAACCTAGAAAACCGCTCCTAGACTACACAATTGTCTTAGATACAAAGACGGCTATGTAGCTGGCTAGCTACGATCAAACAAATCAAACCGTTGTACTGTAATGAAGTGAAATGAAAATGTGATACTACCTGTGGAACGAGCGCGGAATGTTGACCGGGTAGTTGGAGTTCAATTCGGTAGAGGTTGGCTAGCTGTTGGCTAGCTAGCTAGCAACATTTCCTACGTTAAGGGCGACAAATAGCTGGCTATTAACCTCGGTAAATTAAGATAATCACTCTAAGTCTACACACTCTAAACTGCACAATTATCTTGGATACGAAGACAACTATGTAGCTATTTGACACTACGCTAATCGAGTCGTTCAGTTGAGTGTAATAGTTACTACAGTGCTAGTGGACAGTGGATGTTAGCTAGCTGCTTAGCTGCTTAGCTAGCTGCTGGGCAGATACGTTAGGACGACGAAATACGATAATTATGCAATTGTCGTTGATACAAGGACGGCTATGTAGCTGGCTAAGAAGAAATTGCTAAAGATTAGACAAATCAAACCGTTGTACTATAACGAAATGTAATGAAAAGTTATAAAAAGTTATACTACCTGCGGACCGAAGTGTAGATGCGGCCGCTCGCTCAACCGGAACC
>NW_027015310.1:7500-11774 GCF_036934945.1 Oncorhynchus masou masou
CTCTCTCTCTGTGTCTATCTCTCTCTCTGTGTCTCTCTCTCTCCGTCTCTCTCCGTCTCTCTCTCGCTGTCTCTCTCTCCCTGTGTGTCTCTCTCTGTGTCTCTCTCTGTGTCTCTCTCTTTGTCTCTGTTTCTCTCTTTCTCTCTCTCTCTCTCTCTCTCTGTCTCTCTCGCTCTGTCTCTCTCGCTCTCTCTGTGTCTCTGTGTCTCTCTCTCTCTCTCTCTCTCTCTCTCGCTGTCTCTCTCTCTCTCGCTGTGTGTCTCTCTCTCTGTGTTTCTCTTTCTCTCCCTCTCTCGGTCTCTCTCGCTCTCTCTGTCTCTCTCTCTCTCTCTCTCTGTGTCTCTCTGTCTATGTCTCTCTCTCTCTCTCTCTGTCTCTCTCTCTCTCGCTGTCTCTCTCTCTGTGTCTCTCTCTGTGTCTCTCTCTCCCTCTATCTCTCTCTCTCTCTCTATTTCTGTCTCTCTCTCTGTCTCTCTCTGTGTCTCTCTCTCGCCCTGTGTCTCTCTCTCTCTGTGTGTCTCTCTGTGTGTCTCTCTCTCTCTGTGTCTCTCTCTGTCTCTCTCTATCTGTATCTCTCTCTCTCTCTTTCTGTGTCTCTCTCTTTCTCTCTGTGCCTCTCTCTCTCTGTGTCTCTCTCTCTGTGTGTCTCTCTCTCTCTGTGTGTCTCTCTCTCTCTCTGTGTCTCTCTTTCTCTATATCTGTCTCTGAGCTGATGGAGTCTTCAAAACACAGACAAGGGCAGGTCTGTGTTCTGGACTGCCATGACATCAGCCTCTCCAAGCTGTGTCTGTCACTAGCCCCCCCCACCGGCGCCCCCCTCCCTCGCAGCTTTCCTCATCTCTGCTCTCCTAACCTTCCTTTTCTCGTTCTCTCGAGTCGACCAGAGAGACGTCATGATCTTCACGTTCAAATGTTAATAGTTGTATTGAGAGTGAATGGGGTCTGAGAATCTACAAGGTGTTGAAAGTGTTCCACAGGGTACTGGCCCATGTTGTCTCCAAAACTTCCCATAGTTGTGTCAAATTGGCTGGAAATCCTCCCTTCCACCACTAGCCGTAATCTATTACCCTTCCACCACCTGCCGTCATCTATTACCCTCCCACCACCAGCCATCATCTATTACCCTCCCACCACCAGCCGTAATCCGTTACCCTCCCACCACCTGCCGTCATCTATTACCCTCCCACCACCAGCCGTCATCTATTACCCTCCCACCACCAGCCGTCATCTATTACCCTTCCACCACCAGCCGTCATCTATTACCCTCCCACCACCAGCCGTCATCTATTACCCTCCCACCACCAGCCGTCATCTATTACCCTCCCACCACCAGCCGTCATCTATTACCCTCCCACCACCAGCCGTAATCCGTTACCCTCTCACCACCAGCCGTCATCTATTACCCTCCCACCACCAGCCGTCATCTATTACCCTTCCACCACCAGCCGTCATCTGTTACCCTCCCACCACCAGCCGTCATCTATTACCCTCCCACCACCAGCCGTCATCTATTACCCTCCCACCACCAGCCGTCATCTATTACCCTCCCACCACCAGCCGTCATCTATTACCCTCCCACCACCAGCCGTCATCTATTACCCTCCCCACCACCAGCCGTCATCTATTACCCTCCCACCACCAGCCGTCATCTATTACCCTCCCACCACCAGCCGTCATCTATTACCCTCCACCACCAGCCGTCTTCTATTACCCTCCCACCACCAGCGGTCATCTATTACCCTTCCACCACCAGCCGTCATCTATTACCCTCCCACCACCAGCCGTCATCTATTACCCTCCCACCACCAGCCGTCATCTATTACCCTCCCACCACCAGCCGTCATCTATTACCCTCCCACCACCAGCCGTCATCTATTACCCTCCCACCACCAGCCGTCTTCTATTACCCTCCCACCACCAGCCGTCATCTATTACCCTCCCACCACCAGCCGTCATCTGTTACCCTCCCACCACCAGCGGTCATCTATTACCCTCCCACCACCAGCCGTCATCTATTACCCTCCCACCACCAGCCGTCATCTATTACCCTCCCACCACCAGCCGTCATCTATTACCCTCCCACCACCAGCCGTCATCTATTACCCTTCCACCACCAGCCGTCATCTATTACCCTCCCACCACCAGCCGTCATCTATTACCCTCCCACCACCAGCCGTCATCTATTACCCTCCCACCACCAGCGGCCATCTATTACCCTCCCACCACCAGCCGTCATCTGTTACCCTCCCACCACCAGCCGTCATCTATTACCCTCCCACCACCAGCGGTCATCTATTACCCTCCCACCACCAGCCGTCATCTATTACCCTCCCACCACCAGCCATCATCTATTACCCTCCCACCACCAGCCGTCATCTATTACCCTCCCACCACCAGCCGTCATCTATTACCCTCCCACCACCAGCCGTCATCTGTTACCCTCCCACCACCAGCCGTCATCTGTTACCCTCCCACCACCAGCCGTCATCTGTTACCCTCCCACCACCAGCCGTCATCTGTTACCCTCCCACCACCAGCCGTCATCTATTACCCTTCCACCACCAGCCGTCATCTATTACCCTCCCACCACCAGCCGTCATCTATTACCCTCCCACCACCAGCCGTCATCTGTTACCCTCCCACCACCAGCCGTCATCTGTTACCCTCCCACCACCAGCCGTCATCTGTTACCCTCCCACCACCAGCGGTCATCTATTACCCTCCCACCACCAGCCGTCATCTATTACCCTCCCACCACCAGCCGTCATCTATTACCCTCCCACCACCAGCCGTCATCTATTACCCTCCCACCACCAGCCGTCTTCTATTACCCTCCCACCACCAGCGGTCATCTATTACCCTCCCACCACCAGCCGTCATCTGTTACCCTCCCACCACCAGCCGTCATCTATTACCCTCCCACCACCAGCCGTCATCTATTACCCTCCCACCACCAGCCGAATTCAGCTTATTACCCTCCCACCACTCAGCCGCCATCTGACATTACCCTGCCCATCAGCGCCGCCATCGATAATTCTCCCATCACCAGCCGTAACCGCTACTCCTCATCATCAGCCGCCATCTGATAATTTCCTCCCAACAGCTACATTGAGCATCTTCCGCACTGACTTTGCTGCTATCGTGACATTCTCCACCACTAGCACATTATCCACATTCTCCACTGTTCTTGCCGCCATCTATTACCCTCCCACCACCAGCCGCCATCGATATCTTCCACCATCGAGCTTTAATCACACTTCCACTGTTCAGCCGCCATCTGTTACCTCCCCACCACCAGCCGCCATCTATTACTCCTCCCACCACCAGCTTTAACCAGCATCTCCCACCACCAGCCGGATCAATATTCCTCCCACTCACTAGTTTGCCATCGATACTCCCTCCCGAACAGTCAGCCACTATTACCCTCTCCGGTCACCAGCCGTCATCTATTACCCTCCCACCATCAGCTTATCGATACTCCTCCCACCAATTGTAAATGTCATCTATTACCCTCCCACTACCAGCACATCTGTTACCCTCCTCACCACTAAAGTCATCTATTACTCCTCCCACCACCAGCCGCCAGCTCCAGCACCTCCCTCCCACCACTAGCCAATGTTTAGTCTATTACCCTCCCACCACCAGCCGCCATCTATATTACCTTCCCACCACCAATGTATCTAGTTAATTCTCCACTAATAGCTTGTACTGTTGCCTTCCCACTGGAAAACAGCTTGACTTAGTTTGTTCCCTCCCAATATCAAATGTCATCTTACGATTCCTCCCACCACCAGCCATTATCATACTCCTTCTACTCAATGAGCTGTTATCTGCATACCTCCTACCACCAGTCAGACTCTAGTTAATTCCTCCACCACCAGCTGCCATCAGATGCCAATTCTTCTCCATTGCTGAATTATTATTACTCCTCCCACTCACTGGCTGTTTATCTCAGCTAGCTCCTCCCACTCACCAGCCGTCATCTATTACCCTCCCACCACCAGCCAGGGACCTGGCTGAGCCCCTCCTGCTCACCAGCTTCTGCTGACTGACATCTCTCTGTCACCAGCCGTAATTCATTACCCTCCCACCACCAGCCGTCATCTGCAGCTACCTCCTCCTGCTCTATCAGCCATTCATTACCCTCCCATCACCTGTCATTATCCATTACCCTCCCACCACCAGCCGTCATCGGTTACTTCCTCCACTGACTCCAGCTGCTGCCATCTGATACCTTCCCCATCACCAGCAAGCCATTCATTACCCTCCCACCA
>NW_027015311.1:0-11774 GCF_036934945.1 Oncorhynchus masou masou
GTGGGGGCTCTTCATGCTGGCACAGCCCCAGTGAGTGAGTCTGAGGCACAATACTGAACTATAGTCTGATTAACTAACAGACAGTCTGATCCTCCATCTCATCCTCCTCTTCCTCCTCTTCATCCTCCTCTTTCTAAAGACATCTGAATACTGCTTCTAGCAGAACTTGGACTTTAAAAGACCTTCGATTGAAAAACGAGAAAAAAACAGCAATAGTACTGTTTGTCCATCTTGAGACGCCGTAGCCGGTGTAGATATTCTCACAATAGTCCGAATTAATCTAAGATAACTCAAGAAATCTGTAATAAATGTGTACGCTTTTTGCCCAGGAGGTCTTAGTGGCATAGATGTTTTGTGTAGCATTTTATCACGTGAAAACATTTTAACGATAAAAATGTAAGTTAACGAAAACAACCACTTCAGAGTAGAATCCCTACAGTTTAACAATCACCAACAAAGGGGGCGTGACTTCGGCTATCAAAGTTCAGCTTGCCTGAAGAAAAAAAAAAAAATTGTTTGCACGTAAACAGCACAAATGGCGTCATAATATATTCACAAACTGTCATGGATGGGATGCAGTTTACCTACTTAACCTTCATCCTCCTCTCTCCTTCCACCCTCCTCCACATCCTCCTCTCTCCTTCCACCTCCTCCACATCCTCTCTCTCCTTCCACCTCCTCCACATTCTCCTCTCTCCCTTCCTCCTCCTCCACATTCTCCTCTCTCCTTCCACCTCCTCCACATTCTCCCCTCTCTCCTTCCACCTCCTCCACATTCCTCTCTCCTTCCACCTCCTCCACATTCTCCTCTCCTTCCACCTCCTCCACATTCTCCTCTCTCCTTCCCACCTCCTCCACATTCTCCTCTCCTTCCACCTCCTCCACATTCTCCTCTCTCCTTCCACCTCCTCCACATCCTCCTCTCTCCTTCCACCTCCCTCCACATTCTCCTCTCTCCTTCCACCTCCTCCACATTCTCCTCTCCCTTCCACCTCCTCCACATTCTCCTCTCTCCTTCCACCTCTCCACATTCTCCTCTCTCCTTCCACCTCCTCCACATTATCCTCTCTCCTTCCACCTCCTCCACATTCTCCTCTCTCCTTCCACCTCCTCCACATTCTCCTCTCTCCTTCCACCTCCCCCTCTCTCCTTCCACCTCCTCCACATTCTCCTCTCTCCTTCCACCTCCTCCACATTCTCCTCTCTCCTTCCACCTCCCCCTCTCTCCTTCCACCTCCCCCACATTCTCCTACATACGGCAGATTGGCTCCTCTCCAGTTCCCACTTCATAGTGTCAGCACCTCTAACAGACAGAATGGAGGAGACAGTAACAGGCTCAGGGAGGATGGTTCGATACACAGCCCAGGAAAGGCAGGCAGTTGATGGGCATTGATCCCCTGAACCACCTCTCTCCCTCTGAGTCTCCCTCTGGATCTCAGTGTGTGTGTGTGTGTGTGTGTGTGTGTGTGTGTGTGTGAGTGTTTGTTATTTTATTCGGGTCCCCATTGGCTAGTGCTAAAGCAGCAGCTACTATTCCTGGTGTCAAAACACAAAACATGAAACATGACAGAATTACATACATTTAAAACAGTGTACACATGACTGACAAACTGACATGGTCCACCCACACAGACAGCAGCAGAGCCTCTTCAACCTGAGGTGGCTGAATACATTTGGCTTGTCACCTAAAACCCTCACAAACCTTTACAGATGCACAACCGAGAGCATTCTGTCGGGGGCAGCATCACCGCCTGGTACGGCAACAGCTCCGCCCACAACCGCAAGGCTCTCCAGAGGGTAGTGAGGTCTGCACAACATCACCGGGGCAAACTACCTACCCTCCAGGACACCTACAGCACCCAATGTCAAGCAGGAAGGGCAAAACGATAATCAAGGACAACAACCGCGAGCCACTGCCTGTTCACCCCGCTATCATCCAGAAGGCGATGTCAGTACAGGTGCATCAAAGCAGGGACCATAGACTGAAAAACAACTTCTATCTCAAGGCCATCAGACTGTTAAACAGCCACCACTAACATTGAGTGGCTGCTGCCAACATACAGACTCAAATCTCTGGCCACTTTAATACACTTAATTAAGGTATCACTAGTCACTTTAAATAATGCCGCTTTATTAATGTCTACATATCCTACATTACTCATCTCATATGTATATACTGTACTCTATACCATCTACTGCATCTTGCCTATGCCGTTCGTACATATTCTTATTCATTCCTTTACACGTGTGTGTATAAGGTAGTCGTTGTGTGAGATTACTTGTTAGAAATGACCGCACTGTCGGAACTAGAAGCACAAGCATTTCGCTACACTCACATGAACATCTGCTAACCCTGTGTATGTGACAAATAACATTTGATTGGATTAGATTTGAGAAAAAATGCTTTTCGTAAATGTATGCTTTCATAATCACACGATTCATATACGCGCTAAATTCAAGAGCACCACACACAAAAATGGAAACGGAACTGCAATAACAATGTTGCAAATAGACACTTTCTTTACCGTCCCAACCGGACAAAAAGGTTGTTTTTTGTCATACGTACATTTTCACTAGACAGCTTTATGTGCAATAACAGGGCAGATTTACTTACATAACTTCTACCACCCTTGAAGGGTTAGCTGAGGTTTAGAGAAACAGGTTATAGTCTACCACCCATGAAGGGTTAGCTGAGGTTTAGAGAAACAGGTTATAGTCTACCACCCTTGAAGGGTTAGCAGAGGTTTAGAGAAACAGGTTATAGTCTACCACCCTTGAAGGGTTAGCTGAGGTTTAGAGAAACAGGTTATAGTCTACCACCCTTGAAGGGTTAGCTGAGGTTTAGAGAAACAGGTTACAGTCTACCACCCTTGAAGGGTTAGCTGAGGTTTAGTGTAGCATGTTACAGTCTATCGCTGGGTTAGCTGAGGTTTAGTGTAGCATGTTACAGTCTATCGCCGGGTTAGCTGAGGTTTAGTGTAGCATGTTACAGTCTATCGCGTGTTACAGTCTATTAGAGAAACAGGTTACAGTCTACCACACTTGAAGGGTTAGCTGAGGTTTAGAGAAACAGGTTATAGTCTACCACCCTTGAAGGGTTAGCTGAGATTTAGAGAAACAGGTTACAGTCTACCACCCATGAAGGGTTAGCTGAGGTTTAGAGAAACAGGTTATAGTCTACCACACTTGAAGGGTTAGCTGAGGTTTAGAGAAACAGGTTATAGTCTACCACCCTTGAAGGGTTAGCTGAGGTTTAGAGAAACAGGTTACAGTCTACCACCCATGAAGGGTTAGCTGAGATTTAGAGAAAGAGGTTACAGTCTACCACCCATGAAGGGTAGCTGAGGTTTAGAGAAACAGGTTATAGTCTACCACCCTTGAAGGGTTAGCTGAGGTACAGTATAGTGCCAGGCTTTGGATCTGCTCATAAAATGAACAAGGCCTCGTAAATTATATTGGGGGTGGTTAGGCTCCTGCTGATATAAACTGAACCAGAATCAGGTAGAGTTGTGCCTCTCCTGCTGATATAAACTGAACCAGAATCAGGTAGAGTTGTACCTCTCCTGCTGATATAAACTGATCCAGAATCTGGTAGAGTTGTACCTCTCCTGCTGATATAAACTGATCCAGAATCTGGTAGAGTTGTGCCTCTCCTGCTGATATAAACTGAACCAGAATCAGGTAGAGTTGTACCTCTCTTGCTGATATAAACTGAACCAGAATCTGGTAGAGTTGTACCTCTCCTGCTGATTTAAACTGAACTAGAATCAGGTAGAGTTGTACCTCTCTTGCTGATATAAACTGAACCAGAATCAGGTAGAGTTGGACCTCTCCTGCTGATATAAACTGAACCAGAATCAAGTAGAGTTGTGCCTCTCCTGCTGATATAAACTGAACCAGAATCAGGTAGAGTTGTACCTCTCCTGCTGATATAAACTGATCCAGAATCAGGTAGAGTTGTACCTCTCTTGCTGATATAAACTGATCCAGAATCAGGTAGTTGTACCTCTCCTGCTGATATAAACTGATCCAGAATCAGGTAGAGTTGTACCTCTCCTGCTGATATAAACTGAACCAGAATCAGGTAGAGTTGTGTCTCTCCTGCTGATATAAACTGAACCAGAATCAGGTAGTGGTACCTCTCCTGCTGATATAAACTGAACCAGAATCAGGTAGAGTTGTACCTCTCCTGCTGATATAAACTGATCCAGAATCAGGTAGAGTTGTACCTCTCCTGCTGATATAAACTGATCCAGAATCAGGTAGAGTTGTACCTCTCCTGCTGATATAAACTGATCCAGAATCAGGTAGTGGTACCTCTCCTGCTGATATAAACTGATCCAGAATCAGGTAGAGTTGTACCTCTCCTGCTGATATAAACTGATCCAGAATCAGGTAGAGTTGTACCTCTCCTGCTGATATAAACTGATCCAGAATCAGGTAGTTGTACCTCTCCTGCTGATATAAACTGATCCAGAATCAGGTAGTGGTACCTCTCCTGCTGATATAAACTGATCCAGAATCAGGTAGTGGTACCTCTCCTGCTGATATAAACTGAACCAGAATCAGGTAGAGTTGTGCCTCTCCTGCTGATATAAACTGATCCAGAATCAGGTAGTTGTACCTCTCCTGCTGATATAAACTGATCCAGAATCAGGTAGTTGTACCTCTCCTGCTGATATAAACTGAACCAGAATCAAGTAGAGTTGTACCTCTCCTGCTGATATAAACTGAACCAGAATCAAGTAGAGTTGTACCTCTCCTGCTGATATAAACTGAACCAGAATCAAGTAGAGTTGTGCCTCTCCTGCTGATATAAACTGAACCAGAATCAGGTAGAGTTGTACCTCTCCTGCTGATATAAACTGAACCAGAATCAAGTAGAGTTGTACCTCACCTGCTGATATAAACTGAACCAGAATCAGGTAGAGTTGTACCTCTCCTGCTGATATAAACTGAACCAGAATCAAGTAGAGTTGTACCTCACCTGCTGATATAAACTGAACCAGAATCAGGTAGAGTTGTACCTCTCCTGCTGATATAAACTGAACCAGAATAAGGTAGAGTTGTGCCTCTTATAATGCTGACTGATGACAATAGAACAGGTTATAATGCTGACTGATGACAATATAACAGGTTATAATGCTGACTGATGACAATATAACAGGTTATAATGCTGACTGATGACAATAGAACAGGTTATAATGCTGACTGATGACAATAGAACAGGTTATAATGCTGACTGATGACAATATAACAGGTTATAATGCTGACTGATGACAATAGAACAGGTTATAATGCTGACTGATGACAATACAACAGGCTATCAGACTGTCTGCGCTCCAGTTAATTTCAGACCATTTCAACTGGAATCCTCTGGGAATGGAATTATGGAATGGAATTATGGAATGGAATTATGGAATGGAATTATGGAATGGAATTATGGAATGGAATCTGCCTCGGCATGTGTTGACAGCAGTAATTACATAGGGGGTTGAAGCACACATATCATTGCTTTGCCACTAACTCAGAACATCCTATCACTTTTACTATATTGGCTTGTGGTTTCTGATACTTTCAGAATTTAGATCAGGGGTCTTCGACCTTTTCTTGCCCAGGGACCCCCTTCCAGGCAAACCGGCAAGCCAGGGACAACCCTCCCAGGCAAACCGGCGAGCCAGGGACCCCCTCCCAGGCAAACTGGAGAGCCAGGGACCCCCTCCCAGGCAAACCGTAGAGCCAGGGACCCCCTCCCAGGGAAACGGGAGAGCCAGGGACCCCCTCCCAGGCAAACCGGCAAGCCAGGGACAACCCTCCCAGGGAAACGGGAGAGCCAGGGACCCCCTCCCAGGCAAACTGGAGAGCCAGGGACCCCCTCCCAGGCAAACGGGAGAGCCAGGACCCCTCCCAGGGGAAACGGAGAGCCAGGACCCCTCCCAGGCAAACCGGCAAGCCAGGGACAACCCTCCCAGGAAACGAGAGCCAGACCCCCTCCCGGGCAAAACTGGAGAGCCAGGGACCCCTCCCAGGCAAACGGGAGAGCCAGGGACCCCTCCCAGGCAAAACCGGCGAGCCAGGGACCCCTCCCAGGCAAACCGGCGAGCCAGGGACCCCCTCCCAGGCAAACTGGAGAGCCAGGGACCCCCTCCCAGGCAAACGGGAGAGCCAGGGACCCCTCCCAGGCAAACGGGAGAGCCAGGACCCCTCCCAGGCAAACGGGAGAGCCAGGGACCCCTCCCAGCAAACGGGAGAGCCAGGGACCCCTCCCAGGCAAACTGAGAGCCAGGACCCCTCCCAGGCAAACCGGGCGAGCCAGGGACCCCTCCCAGGCAAACGGGAGAGCCAGGGACCCCCTTCCAGGCAAACGGGAGAGCCAGGGACCCCCTCCCAGGCAAACGGGAGAGCCAGGGACCCCCTCCCAGGCAAACGGGAGAGCCAGGGACCCCCTCCCAGGCAAACTGAGAGCCAGGGACCCCTCCCAGGCAAATGGGAGAGCCAGGACTCCCTCCCAGGCAAACTGGAGAGCCAGGGACCCCCTCCCAGGCAAACGGGAGAGCCAGGGACCCCTCCCAGGCAAACTGGAGAGCCAGGGACCCCTCCCAGGCAAACGGAGAGCCAGGGACCCCTCCCGAGGCAAACTGGAGAGCCAGGGACCCCTCCCCAGGCAAACGGGAGAGCCAGGGACCCCCTTCCAGGCAAACAGGAGAGCCAGGGACCCCTCCCAGGGCAAACTGGAGAGCCAGGGACCCCCTCCCAGGCAAACGGGAGAGCCAGGGACCCCTTCCCAGGCAAACTGGAGAGCCAGGGACCCCTTCCCAGGCAAACTGAGAGCCAGGGACCCCCCAGGCAAACGGGAGAGCCAGGGACCCCTTCCAGGCAAACGGGAGCCAGAGACCCTCCCAGGCAAACGGGAGAGCCAGGACTTCTCCCAGGCAAACGGGAGAGCCAGGGACCCTTCCCAGGCAAACTGGAGAGCCCAGGACCCTTCCAGGCAAACGGAGAGCCAGGGACCCCTTCCAGGCAAACGGAGAGCCAGGACCCCTCCCAGGCAAACGGGAGAGCCAGGGACCCCCTCCCAGGCAAACGGGAGAGCCAGGGACCCTCCAGGCAACCGGCGAGCTAGGACCCTCCAGGAAACTGAAGTAGATAGGACTACATTATATGGTATTAAAAAACAAATCTATTGTGAATGATAATGGAAAGGCGAAGTCATCACTGTTTTAAAATGAATATATTTGGTAAATAGTTTTTCAAAAAGGTCAACCGTGTGGTTGAAAAACTTTATATCCAAGTCAAGAAAGCATACCAGCATACCAGCATACCAGCATACCAGCATACCAGCAGCCAGCAGCATTTGTGATGTGGTGTAGATATGCCCCAGGTTCCATTGTTCTTGATAAAATCACAATTTAGATCACACAGATAGTCTACTAATGAGTATAACATCAGAGATAACCTACTGCTGAATCTCACATCACAGATAGTCTACCAATGCATCTAACATCACAGATAACTACTGCGAATCTGACATCACAGATGGCCGCTCTTAGAAGTAAACAACGGCCAGAGACATGTCCTGATTTAGGGATGGACAACCCCCCCCCCTATTTCCCAGAGGAGTAAGCACACTGCTGTGAGGGTTACATGGTGAAACTGAGTAATTGAGACAGAGATCTTATGCTAACAGTAATCAGCCCAGAGTGAGCAAACTTATAAAAATGATGTTGGGGTCAGAATCTAAAGCCTTGTTGATGCATAGTTGTTTAGTCCAGCACTAGGCTTAATATGTCTGGGAAACTGTCCATTTATGTTTGTTTGATAATCTATTGAAAAGGATTTTTTTCTGAGTGAACATTTTAATTAGTCTTTTAAAGGGGGAAATGAAACATGGGACTTAGGACTGTTTTTTTATCGCAATATTCCTGTTGGGATTTTGATATGACAAGACACGTGCACAAGGACAGAGGAGGGGTTAAGGATGAGGGTGAGAGTGTGTTTGGGATCTCCACTTCACACTAGTCACGGAACGACTAGCTTCTGTCGTTCTGCCCCTGAACAAGGCAGTTAACCCACTGTTCCTAAGCCATCATTGTAAATAAGAATTTGTTCTTAAATTACTTGCCTAGTTAAATAAAGGTTAAATAAATAAATATATATATCTATAATTAAAAAAATGAAAAATACAGCAAACAAACTTCTTAACCACTAGTGGGAAATAAGCATCTAGGGTTCCTAAAGCATTCTTCCCCATAGGAGAACTCTTTGGTTCCAGAAAGAACCATTTTTGGTTCCAGGAAGAACTCTTTGGTTCTATTTAGAACTATTTGGGTTCCATGTAGAACCTCTGGGGAAAGGTTCTACGTGAACCAAAAAATGGTTCTTTAAAGGGTTCTCCTATGGGATACAGCCAAAGAATCCTTTTAGGTTCTCGATAGCACCTTAGTGTAGGAGTAATTCACCTTCATCAAACAAAGCACAGTACATCAGAGCTGTGGGACCACATTAGGCCCAGGGACAGCTGAGACTGCCATGTGTCTAACGAGTGATCACCAGGCCCTGTTAACAGGCCGCGTTCCATGTTACCAGCCCATACAGTAGGTTAGTTAGATAGAGGACTGTTACCAGTCCATACAGTATGTTAGTTAGATAGAGGACTGTTACCAGTCCATACAGTATGTTAGTTAGATAGAGACTGTTGGTCCATACAGTATGTTAGTTAGATAGAGGACTGTTACCAGCCCATACAGTATGTTAGTTAGATAGAGACTGTTACCAGTCCATACAGTATGTTAGTTAGGATAGAGGATCAAGTTACCAGCCATACAGTATGTTGTTGTGATAGAGGACTGTTACCAGTCCATACAGTATGTTAGTTAGATAGAGACTGTTACCAGTCCATACAGTATGTTAGTTAGATAGAGGACTGTTACCAGCCCATACAGTAGGGTTAGTTAGATAGAGTGACTGTTACCAGTCCATACATAAAAGTTAGTTAGATAGAGGACTGTTACCTGTCCATACAGTATGTTAGTTAGATAGAGGACTGTTACCAGCCCATACAGTATGTTAGTTAGATAGAGGACTGTTACCTGTCCATACAGTATGTTAGTTAGATAGAGGACTGTTACCAGCCCATACAGTATGTTAGTTAGATAGAGGACTGTTACCAGTCCATACAGTATGTTAGTTAGATAGAGGACTGTTACCAGTCCATACAGTATGTTAGTTAGATAGAGGACTGTTACCAGTCCATACAGTATGTTGTTAGATAGAGGACTGTTACCAGTCCATACAGTATGTTAGTTAGATAGAGGACTGTTACCAGTCCATACAGTATGTTAGTTAGATAGAGGACTGTTACCAGCCCATACAGTATGTTAGTTAGATAGAGGACTGTTACCAGTCCATACAGTATGTTAGTTAGATAGAGGACTGTTACCAGTCCATACAGTATGTTAGTTAGATAGAGGACTGTTACCAGCCCATACAGTATGTTAGTTAGATAGAGGACTGTTACCAGTCCATACAGTATGTTAGTTAGATAGAGGACTGTTACCAGTCCATACAGTATGTTAGTTAGATAGAGGACTGTTACCAGTCCATACAGTATGTTAGTTAGATAGAGGACTGTTACCAGTCCATACAGTATGTTAGTTAGATAGAGGACTGTTACCAGTCCATACAGTATGTTAGTTAGAGAGAGGACTGTTACCAGTCCATACAGTATGTTAGTTAGATAGAGGACTGTTACCAGTCCATACAGTATGTTAGTTAGATAGAGACTGTTACCAGTCCATACAGTATGTTAGTTAGATAGAGGACTGTTACCAGCCCATACAGTATGTTGTTAGATAGAGACTGTTACCAGTCCATACAGTATGTTAGTTAGATAGAGGACTGCTCCCTGGGTTACCAGTCCATACAGTATGTTAGTTGATAGAGGACTGCTACTAGTCCATACAGTATGTTAGTTAGATAGAGGACTGTTACCAGCTCATACAGTATGTTAGTTAGATAGAGGACTGTTACCAGTCCATACAGTATGTTAGTTAGAGAGAGGACTGTTACCTGTTACAATAATTCCCATTTACATGTTTGTCTGCAGGCTGTTATGTCTCGGTCTGAAGTCCCGTTTAACCTCTCGATTCACGCCTGTCTGCTGTGTGTGGGTGTGTGTGTGTGTGTGTGTCTGAGTGTGTGTGTGTGTCTGCGTGTGTGTGTGTCTGCGTGTGTGTGTGTCTGCGTGTGTGTCTGCGTGTGTGTCTGCGTGTGTGTATGTGTCTGCGTGTGTGTGTGTCTGAGTGTGTGTGTATGTGTCTGCGTGTGTGTGTGTCTGAGTGTGTGTGTGTGTCTGCGTGTGTGTGTCTCTGCGTGTGTGTGTGTCTGCGTGTGTGTGTGTCTGCGTGTGTGTGTGTGTTTGCGTGTGTGTGTGTGTACTAAAATAAATCCAGACTAATATTTATTTAATGTTGCCCAACTAATATGCGATCACTACAGAAGCCCGGAAGTGCCATACTTGTTTATTAATGTGACAAGAGGGACTTAATTCTTAATACAGTGACACCATTACATGACAATTGAAAAGAGTTGGGCAATAACACTAGAATAGACGAGTTGGCAGCTACTGAAATGAGAGCAGAAACAGTCCTCTACTGTTAGCTAATGAATCATTCAGTTAAACTCTTAAGGCCATAATAACATGATGCGTTAGGAAAGTACTGTATGTAACGATTTTAACCATAAAAGTTATCAGGCAAAACGGTACACACACACGCACACACACACACACACACACACACACAATCATTTATTTGTAAAGTTGGCTGTGTGAGAACCTTCATGGTGATAGCTTTACATGTCTGTCTGCAGGCTGTCGGTCTGAAGTCCCCTTTAACCTCTCGATTCACGCCTGTCTGCTGTGTGTGTGTGTGTGTGTGTGTGTCTGCGTGTATGTCTGCGCGTGTGTCTGCGTGTATGTCTGCGCGTGTGTGTGTGTCTGTGAGTGTGTGTGTCTGTGTGTGTGTGTGTCTGTGTGTGTGTGTCTGCGTGTGTGTGTGTCTGCGTGTGTGTGTGTCTGTGTGTGTGTGTGTCTGTGTGTGTGTGTCTGCGTGTGTGTGTGTCTGCGTGTGTGTGTGTCTGTGTGTGTGTGTCTGTGTGTGAGTGTGTGTGTGTGTGTGAGTGTGAGTGTGAGTGTGAGTGTGTGTGTGTGTGTGTGAGTGTGAGTGTGAGTGTGAGTGTGAGTGTGTGTGTGTGTGTTGTGTGTGTGTGTGTCCTTTGCCCTCTGGATCCATGCAGGTCTGCTACCGAGGGATGCTGTGAATGCTAATGCTATAGATCTCCATGCTAATCAGGTCTCACAAAGACACGACCACTGCACCGCTGCGACAGTCTGAAGGGACAAAGCCCCCCGGTGGTGTCTTTGTGAGCCGTAGCCATCTTTTTACGAGCCCTGGCCGTCTATAGAAAGCCCAGATGTCCCTTGCCATTCTCTTGGCTCTTTGACAAAGCACAATGTATGTTGCGATGTAAACTATCATAGCTACACGGCTGGGAAAGACCAATCCATCTTCCTCTGAGCTGATGGCCAGGGATCCTTCACCTAGCTATCTAACTCCAAGCTTTTACTGAAGACCAGGGATCCTTCACCTAGCTATCTATCTCCAAGCCTTTACTGATGGCCAGGGATCCTTCACCTAGCTATCTATCTCCAAGCTTTTACTGGAGACCAGGGATCCTTCACCTAGCTATCTATCTCCAAGCCTTTACTGATGGCC
>NW_027015312.1:0-11772 GCF_036934945.1 Oncorhynchus masou masou
CCCCATGGTCCTGGTCTAATAAGTGCTATGTATAGTGTATTACTACCCCATGGTCCTGGTCTAATATAGTGTATTACTACCCCATGGTCCTGGTCTAATATAGTGTATTACTACCCCATGGTCCTGTCTAATATAGTGTATTACTACCCTATGGTCCTGGTCTATTATAGTATTACTACCCTATGGTCCTGGTCTAATACAGTGCTATGTATAGTGTATTACTACCCCATGGTCCTGGTCTAATATAGTATTACTACCCCATGGTCCTGGTATAATATAGTGCTATGTATAGTGTATTGCTACCCCATGGTCCTGGTCTAATATAGTGCTATGTATAGTGTATTACTACCCCAATGGTCCTGGTCTAATATAGTGCTATGTATAGTGTATTACTACCCCATGGTCCTGGTCTAATATAGTGTATTACTACCCCATGGGTCCTAATATAGTGTATTACTACCCCATGGATATGGTCTAATATAGTGTATTACTACCCCATGGTCCTGGTCCCTAATATAATTATTACTACCCCATGGTCCTGGTCTAATATAGTGTATTACTACCCCATGGTCCTGGTCTAATACAGTGCTATGTATAGTGTATTACACCCCATGGTCCTGGTCTAATATAGTGTATTACTACCCCATGGTCCTGGTCTAATATAGTGTATTACTACCCCATGGTCCTGGTCTAATATAGTGTATTACTACCCCATGGTCCTACCCCATGGTCCTGGTCTAATATAGTGTATTACTACCCCATGGACCTGGTCTAATATAGTGTATTACTACCCCATGGTCCTGGTCTAATATAGTGCTATGTATAGTGTATTACTCCAATGGTCCTGGTCCATGGTCCTGGTCTATTATGGTGTATTATACCCCATGGTCCTGGTCCTAATATAGTCTATTATAGTGTATTACTACCCCATGGTCCTGGTCTAATATAGTGTATTACCCCCATGGTCCTGGTCCAATATAGTGTATTACCCCATGGTCCTGGTCTAATATAGTGTATATAGTGCTATGTATACCCCTATGGTCCTGGTCTGTATAGTGTATTACTACCCCATGGTCCTGGTCTAATATAGTGTATTACTACCCCCATGGTCCTGTCTAATATAGTGTATTACTATGGTCCCCAATGGTCCTGGTCTAATATAGTGCTATGTATAGTGTATTACTACCCCATGGTCCTGGTCTAGTGCATATGTATAGTGTATTACTACCCCATGGTCCTGGTCTAATATAGTGTATTACTACCCCATGGTCCTGGTATGGTCCTGGTCTAATATAGTGTATTACTACCCCATGGTCCTGGTCTAGTATAGTGTATTGCTACCCCATGGTCATGGACTAATATAGTGTATTACGACCCCATGGTCCTGGTCTAGTATAGTCTATTGCTACCCCATGGTCCTGGTCTAATATAGTGTATTTACGTATTACTACCCATGGTCCTGGTCTAGTATAGTGTATTGCTACCCCATGGTCCTGGTCTAATATAGTGCTATGTATAGTGTATTACTACCCCATGGTCCTGGTCTAATATAGTGTATTACTACCCCATGGTCCTGGTATAATATAGTGTATTACTGCCCCATGGTCCTGGTCTAATACAGTGTATTACTACCCCATGGTCCTGTTCTAATATAGTATTACTACCCCATGGTCCTGGTCTAAGTAGTGTATTACTACCCCATGGTCCTGGTCTAGTATAGTGTATTGCTACCCCATGGTCCTGGTCTAATATAGTCTATTACTACCCCATGGTCCTGGTCTAATATAGTGTATTACTACCCCATGGTCCTGGTATAATATAGTGTATTGCTACCCCATAGTCCTGGTCTAATATAGTGTATTTAACCCATGGTCCTGGTCTAATATAGTGTATTTACTACCCCATGGTCCTGGTCTAATATAGTCTATTACTACCCCATGGTCCGGTCTAATATAGTGTATTACTACCCCATGGTCCTGGTCTAAT
Source organism: Oncorhynchus masou masou (assembly GCF_036934945.1). Taxonomy (NCBI): domain Eukaryota; kingdom Metazoa; phylum Chordata; class Actinopteri; order Salmoniformes; family Salmonidae; genus Oncorhynchus; species Oncorhynchus masou. Next base: position 1,987 of record NW_027015312.1, read on the forward strand.
ATAGTGTATTACTACCCCATGGTCCTGGTCTGATATAGTCTATTACTACCCCATGGTCCTGGTCTAATATAGTGTATTACTACCCCATGGTCCTGGTCTAATATAGTGCTATGTATAGTGTATTGCTAACCCTGGTCCTGGTCTAATATAGTGTATTACTACACCATGGTCCTGGACTAATATAGTGTATTGCTACCCCATGGTCCTGGTCTAATATAGTGTATTACTACCCCATGGTCCTGGTCTAATATAGTACACTACCCCATGGACCTGGTCTAATATAATGTATTACTATCCATAGTCCTGGTCTAATATAGTGTATTACTACCCCATGGTCCTTGGTCTAATATAGTGTATTACTACCCCATAGTCCCTGGTCTAGTATAGTGTATTGCTAACCCATGGTCCTGGTCTAATATAGTGTATTACTACCCCATGGTCCTGGTCTAATGTAGTGTATTACTACCCCATGGTCCTGGTCTAATATAGTGTATTACTACCCCATAGTCCTGGTCTAATATAGTGTATTACTATCCCATAGTCCTGGTCCTAGCCTAGTGTATTACTACCCCATGGTCCTGGTCTAGTATAGTGTATTGCTACCCCATGGTCCTGGTCTAATATAGTGTATTACGACCCCATGGTCCTGTTCTAATATAGTGTATTACTACCCCATGGTCATGGACTAATATAGTCTATTGCTACCCCATGGTCCTGGTCTAATATAGTTCTATGTATAGTGTACTACTACCCCATGGTCCTGTTCTAATATAGTGTATTACTACCCATGGTCCTGGTCTAATATAGTGTATTACTACCCCATAGTCCTGGTCTAATATAGTGTATTACTATCCCATAGTCCTGGTCTAATATAGTGTATTACGACCCCATGGTCCTGGTCTAGTATAGTGTATTGCTACCCCATGGTCCTGGTCTAATATAGTGTATTACGACCCCATGGTCCTGTTCTAATATAGTGTATTACTAACCCATAGTCCTGGTCTAATATAGTGTATTGCTATCCCATGGTCCTGGTCTAATATAGTGTATTACTACCCCATGGTCCTGGTCTAATATAGTGTATTACTATCCCATAGTCCTGGTCTAATATAGTGTATTACGACCCCATGGTCCTGGTCTAGTATAGTGTATTGCTACATGGTCCTGGTCTAATATGGTCCTGGTCCTGTTCTAATATAGTGTATTACTACCCCATAGTCCTGGTCTAATATAGTGTATTACTATCCCATGGTCCTGGTCTAATATAGTGTATTACTACCCCATGGTCCTGGTCTAGTATAGTGTATTACTACCCCATGGTCCTGGTCTAATATAGTGTATTACTACCCCATGGTCCTGGTCTAATATAGTGTATTACTACCCCATGGTCCTGGTCTAATATAGTGTATTACTACCCCATGGTCCTGGTCTAATATAGTGTATTACTACCCCATGGTCCTGGTCTAATATAGTGTATTACTACCCCATGGTCCTGGTCTAATATAGTGTATTACTACCCCATGGTCCTGGTCTAATATAGTGTATTACTACCCCATGGTCCTGGTCTAATATAGTGTATTACTACCCCATGGTCCTGGTCTAATATAGTGTATTACTACCCCATGGTCCTGGTCTAATATAGTGTATTACTACCCCATGGTCCTGGTCTAATATAGTGTATTACTACCCCATGGTCCTGGTATAATATAGTGTATTACTACCCCATGGTCCTGGTCTAATATAGTGTATTACTACCCCATGGTCCTGGTCTAATATAGTGTATTACTACCCCATGGTCCTGGTCTAATATAGTGTATTACTACCCCATGGTCCTGGTCTAATATAGTGTATTACTACCCCATGGTCCTGGTCTAATACAGTGCTATGTATAGTGTATTACTACCCCATGGTCCTGGTCTAATATAGTGTATTACTACCCCATGGTCCTGGTATAATATAGTGCTATGTATAGTGTATTGCTACCCCATGGTCCTGGTCTAATATAGTGCTATGTATAGTGTATTACTACCCCAATGGTCCTGGTCTAATATAGTGCTATGTATAGTGTATTACTACCCCATGGTCCTGGTCTAATATTGTATTACTACCCCATGGTCCTGGTCTAATATAGTGTATTAACTACCCCATGGTCCTGGTCTAATATAGTGTATTACTACCCCATGGTCCTGGTCTAATATAGTGTATTGCTACCCCATGGTCATGGACTAATATAGTGAATTACTTCCCCATGGTCCTGGTCTAGTATAGTCTATTGCTACCCCATGGTCCTGGTCTAATATAGTGTATTACTTACCCCATGGTCCTGGTCTAGTATAGTGTATTGCTACCCCATGGTCCTGGTCTAATATAGTGCTATGTATATTACTACCCCATGGTCCTGGTCTAATATAGTGTATTACTACCCCATGGTCCTGGTCTAATATAGTGTATTACTGCCCCATGGTCCTGGTCTAATACAGTGTATTACTACCCCATGGTCTGGTCTAATATAGACTACCCCATGGTCCTGGTCTAAGTAGTGTATTAGTACCCCATGGTCCTGGTCTAATATAGTGTATTGCTACCCCATGGTCCTGGTCTAATATAGTCTATTACTACCCCATGGTCCGGTCTAATATAGTGTATTACTACCCCATGGTCCTGGTCTAATATAGTGTATTACTACCCCATGGTCCTGGTATACTAATATAGTGTATTACTACCCCATGGTCCTGGTCTAATATAGTGTATTGCTATAGTCCTGGTCTAATATAGTGTATTGCTAACCCATGGTCCTGGTCTAATATAGTGTATTACTACCCCATGGTCCTGGTCTAATATAGTCTATTACTACCCCATGGTCCGGTCTAATATAGTGTATTACTACCCCATGGTCCTGGTCTAATATAGTGTATTACTACCCCATGGTCCTGGTCTAATATAGTCTATTACTACCCCATGGTCCTGGTCTAATATAGTGTATTACTACCCCATGGTCCTGGTCTAATATAGCTATGTATAGTGTACTAACCCATGGTCCTGGTCTAATATAGTGTATTACTACACCATGGTCCTGGACTAATATAGTGTATTGCTACCCCATGGTCCTGGTCTAATATAGTGTATTACTACCCCATGGTCCTGGTCTAATATAGTGTATTACTACCCCATGGACCTGGTCTAATATAATGTATTACTATCCCATAGTCCTGGTCTAATATAGTGTATTACTACCCCATGGTCCTGGTCTAATATAGTGTATTACTACCCCATAGTCCTGGTCTAGTATAGTGTATTGCTAACCCATGGTCCTGGTCTAATATAGTGTATTACTACCCCATTGTCCTGGTCTAATGTAGTGTATTACTACCCCATGGTCCTGGTCTAATAGTGTATTACGACCCCATGGTCCTGTTCTAATATAGTGTATTACTACCCCATGGTCATGGACTAATATAGTCTATTGCTACCCCATGGTCCTGGTCTAATATAGTTCTATGTATAGTTACTACTACCCCATGGTCCTGTTCTAATATAGTGTATTACTACCCCATGGTCCTGGACTAATATGTGTATTACTACCCCATAGTCCTGGTCTAATATAGTGTATTACTATCCCATAGTCCTGGTCTAATATAGTGTATTACGACCCCATGGTCCTGGTCTAGTATAGTGTATTGCTACCCCATGGTCCTGGTCTAATATAGTTTTACTACCCCATGGTCCTGGTCTAATATAGTGTATTGCTACCCCATAGTCCTGGTCTAATATAGTGTATTACTAACCCATGGTCCTGGTCTAATATAGTGTATTACTACCCCATGGTCCTGGTCTAATATAGTGTATTACTATCCCATAGTCCTGGTCTAATATAGTGTATTACGACCCCATGGTCCTGGTCTAGTATAGTGTATTGCTACACCATGGTCCTGGTCTAATATAGTGTATTACTACCCCATGGTCCTGGTCTAATATAGTGTATTACTACCCCATAGTCCTGGTCTAATATAGTGTATTACTATCCCATGGTCCTGGTCTAATATAGTGTATTACTACCCCATGGTCCTGGTCTAATATAGTGTATTACTACCCCATGGTCCTGGTCTAATATAGTGCTATGTATAGTGTATTACTACCCCATGGTCCTGGTCTAATATAGTGTATTACTACCCCATGGTCCTGGTCTAATATAGTGTATTACTACCCCATGGTCCTGGTCTAATATAGTGTATTACTACCCCATGGTCCTGGTCTAATATAGTGTATTACTACCCCATGGTCCTGGTCTAATATAGTGCTATGTATAGTGTATTGCTAACCCATGGTCCTGGTCTAATATAGTTTATTACTACACCATGGTCCTGGACTAATATAGTGTATTGCTACCCCATGGTCCTGGTCTAATATAGTGTATTACTACCCCATGGTCCTGGTCTAATATAGTGTATTACTACCCCATGGACCTGGTCTAATATAATGTATTACTATCCCATAGTCCTGGTCTAATATAGTGTATTACTACCCCATGGTCCTGGTCTAATATAGTGTATTACTACCCCATAGTCCTGGTCTAGTATAGTGTATTGGTTAACCCATGGTCCTGGTCTAATATAGTGTATTACTACCCCATTGTCCTGGTCTAATGTAGTGTCTACCCACATGGTCCTGGTCTAATATAGTGTATTACTACCCCATAGTCCTGGTCTAATATAGTGTATTACTATCCCATAGTCCTGGTCTAATATAGTGTATTACGACCCCATGGTCCTGGTCTAGTATAGTGTATTAACTGCCCCATGGTCCTGGTCTAATATAGTGTATTACGGCCCCATGGTCCTGTTCTAATATAGTGTAGTACCCCATGGTCATGGACTAATATAGTCTATTGCTACCCCATGGTCCTGGTCTAATATAGTTCCCATGTATAGTGTATTACCCCATGGTCCTGTTCTAATATAGTGTATTACTACCCCATGGTCCTGGACTAATATAGTGTATTACTACCCCATGGTCCTGGTCTAATATAGTGTATTACTGCCCCATGGTCCTGGTCTAATATAGTGTACCTATGGTTACTAAATATTACTACACCATGGTCCTGGTCTAATATAATATCCACATTTAAGTGTCATTACATTTAAGTCATTTAGCAGACGCTCTTATCCAGAGCGACTTACAAATTGTGAATTCACCTTCTGACATCCAGTGGAACAGCCACTTTACAATAGTGCATCTAAATCATTTAAGGGGGGGGGTGGTGAGAAGGATTACTTTATCCTATCCTAGGTATTCCTTGAAGAGGTGGGGTTTCAGGTGTCTCCGGAAGGTGGTGATTGACTCCGCTGTCCTGGCGCTCGTGAGGGAGTTTGTTCCACCATTGGGGGGCCAGAGCAGCGAACAGTTTTGACTGGGCTGAGCGGGAACTGTACTTCCTCAATGGTAGGGAGGCGAGCAGGCCAGAGGTGGATGAACGCAGTGCCCTTGCTTGGGTGTAGGGCCTGATCAGAGCCTGGAGGTACTGCGGTGCCGTTCCTCTCACAGCCCGTAGGCAAGCACCATGGTCTTGTAGCGGATGCGAGCTTCAACTGGAAGCCAGTGGAGAGAGCGGAGGAGCGGGGTGACGTGAGAGAACTTGGGAAGGTTGAACACCAGACGGGCTGCGGCGTTCTGGATGAGTTGTAGGGGTTTAATGGCACAGGCAGGGAGCCCAGCCAACAGCGAGTTGCAGTAATCCAGACGGGAGATGACAAGTGCCTGGATTAGGACCTGCGCCCGCTCTCCTGTGTGAGGCAGGGTCGATTTCATGGATGTTGTAGAGCATGAACCTACAGGAACGGGCCACCGCCTTGATGTTAGTTGAGAACGACAGGGTGTTGTCCAGGATCACGCCAAGGTTCTTAGCGCTCTGGGAGGAGGACACAATGGAGTTGTCAACCGTGATGGCGAGATCATGGAACGGGCAGTCCTTCCCCGGGAGGAAGAGCAGCCCGTCTTGCTGAGGTTCAGCTTGAGGTGGTGATCCGTCATCCACACTGATATGTCTGCCAGACATGCAGAGATGCGATTCGCCACCTGGTCATCAGAAGGGGGAAAGGAGAAGATTAATTGTGTGTCGTCTGCATAGCAATGATAGGAGAGACCATGTGAGGTTATGACAGAGCCAAGTGACTTGGTGTATAGCAAGAATAGGAGAGGGCCTAGAACAGAGCCCTGGGGGACACCCAGTGGTGAGAGCGCGTGGCGAGGAGACAGATTCTCGCCACGCCACCTGGTAGGAGCGACCTGTCAGGTAGGACGCAATCCAAGCGTGGGCCGCGCCGGAGATGCCCAACGGAGAGGGTGGAGAGGAGGATCTGATGGTTCACAGCATCGAAGGCAGCCGATAGGTCTAGAAGGATGAGAGCAGAGGAGAGAGAGTTAGCTTTAGCAGTGCGGGAGCGCTCCGTGATACAGAGAAGAGCAGTCTCAGTTGAATGACTAGTCTTGAAACCTGGGACTGATTTGGATCAAGGTCATTCTGAGAGAGATAGCGGGAGAGCTGGCCAAGGACGGCACGTCAAGAGTTTTGGAGAGAAAAGAAAGAAGGGATACTGGTCTGTAGTTGTTGGGACATCGGAGGGATCGAGTGTAGGTTTTTTCAGAAGGGGTGCAACTCTCGCTCTCTTGAAGACGGAAGGGATGTAGCCAGCGGTCAGGGATGAGTTGATGAGCGAGGTGGAGGTAAGGGAGAAGGTCTCCGGAAATGGTCTGAGAAGAGAGGAGGGATAGGGTCAAGCGGGCAGGTTGTTGGGCGCCGTCGTCACAAGAAGCGAGGATTTCATCTGGAGAGAGAGGGGAGAAAGAGGTCAGAGCACAGGGTAGGGCAGTGTGAGCAGAAAGCGGTGTCGTTTGACTTAGCAAACGAGGATCGGATGTCGACCTTCTTTTCAAATGGTTGACGAAGTCATCTGCAGAGAGGGAGGAGGGGGAGGGGGAGGAGGATTCAGGAGGGAGGAGAAGGTGGCAAAGAGCTTCCTAGGGTTAGAGGCAGATGCTTGGAATTTAGAGGAAGAAAGTGGCTTTAGCAGCAGAGACAGAGGAGGAAAATGTAGAGAGGAGGGAGTGAAAGGATGCCAGGTCCGCAGGGAGGCGAGTTTTCCTCCATTTCCGCTCGGCTGCCCGAGCACTGTTCTGTGAGCTCGCAATGAGTCATCGAGCCACGGAGCGGGGAGGGGAGGACCGAGCCGGCCTGGAGGATAGGGGACATAGAGAGTCAAAGGATGCAGAAAGGGAAGAGAGGAGGGTTGAGGAGGCAGAATCAGGAGATAGGTTGGAGAAGGTATGAGCAGAGGGAAGAGATGATAGGATGGAAGAGGAGAGAGAAGCGGGGGAGAGAGAGTGAAGGTTGGGACGGCGCGATACCATCCGAGTAGGGGGCAGTGTGGGAAGTGTTGGATGAGAGCGAGAGGGAAAAGGATACAAGGTAGTGGTCGGAGACTTGGTGGGGAGTTGCAATGAGGTTAGGTGGGAAGAACAGCATCTAGTAAAGATGAGGTCGGAGCGTATTGCCTGCCTTGTGAGTAGGGGGGAAGGTGAGAGGGTGAGGTCAAAAGAGGAGAGGAGTGGAAAGAAGGAGCAGAGAGAATGAGTCAAAGGTAGACGGGGGGAGGTTAAAGTCGCCCAGGACTGTGGGAGAGGTGGAGCCGTCCTCAGGAAAGGAGCTTATCAAGGCATCAAGCTCATTGGATGAACTCTCCGAGGGAACCTGGAGGGCGATAAATGATAAGAATGTTAAGCTTGAAAGGGCTGGTAACTGTGACAGCATGGAATTCAAAGGAGGCGATAGATAGATGGGTAAGGGGAGAAAGAGAGAATGACCACTTGGGAGAGATGAGGATCCCGGTGCCACCACCCCGCTGACCAGAAGCTCTCGGGGTGTGCGAGAACACGGGGCGGACGAAGAGAGAGCAGTAGGAGTAGCAGTGTTATCTGTGGTGATCCATGTTTCCGTCAGTGCCAGGAAGTCGAGGGGACTGGAGGGAGGCATAGGCTGAGATGAACTCTGCCTTGTTGGCCGCAGATCGGCAGTTCCAGAGGCTACCGGGACCTGGAACCCACGTGGGTCGTGCGCGCTGGGACCACCAGATTAGGTGGCCGCGGCCACGCGGTGTGGAGCGTTTGTATGGTCTGTGCAGAGAGGGAGAGAACAGGGATAGATAGACACATAGTTGACAGGGCTACAGAAGAGGCTACGCTAATGCAAAGGAGATTGGAATGACAAGTGGACTACACGTCTCGAATGTTCAGAAAGTTAAGCTTACGTAGCAAGAATCTTATTGACTAAAATGATTGAAATGATACAGTACTGCTGGAGTAGGCTAGCTGGCAGTGGCTGCGTTGTTGACTTTGTCGAGTAATAGCTGACAGTGCTGCTATTCGGCGTTGTTGACACTACACTAATCAAGTCGCTCCTGGCTAACCGAGTGTAATAGTTTCTACAGTGCTGCTATTACGGCCAGCTGGCTAGCTAGCAGTGCTGATTACGTTACGTTACGTTAAAAGAACGACATAGCTGGCTAGCTAACCTAGAAAATCGCTCTAGACTACACAATTGTCTTAGATACAAAGACGGCTATGTAGCTAGCTAGCTACGATCAAACAAATCAAACCGTTGTACTGTAATGAAGTGAAATGAAAATGTGATACTACCTGTGGAGCGAAGCGGAATGTTGACCGGGTAGTTGAAGTTCAATTCGGTAGACGTTGGCTAGTTGTTGGCTAGCTAGCTAGCAGTATCTCCTACGTTAAGGACGACAAATAGCTGGCTAGCTAACCTCGGTAAATTAAGATAATCACTCTAAGTCTACACACTCTAAACTACACAATTATCTTGGATACGAAGACAGCAAAGACAACTATGTAGCTAGCTAACACTACACTAATCGAGTCGCTCAGTTGAGTGTAATAGTTTCTACAGTGCTAGTAGACGGTGGATGTTAGCTAGCTGCTTAGCTAGCTGCTGGGACTATGTTATAGACGACGTAAATACGATAATTACGCAATTATCGTTGATACAAAGACGGCTATGTAGCTGGCCAAGAAGAAATTGCTAAGATTAGACAAATCAAACCGTTGTACTATAATGAAATGTAATGAAAATGTAATGAAAAGTTATACTACCTGCGGACCGAAGTGTGATGCGGCCGCGTCAGCTTCCAACTGAACCGGGTCCAATATAGTGTATTACTACCCAATGGTCCTGGTCTAATATAGTGTATTACTACCCCATGGTCCTGGACTAATATAGTGTATTACTACCTCATGTTCCTGGTCTAATATAGTGTATTACTACCCCATGGTCCTGGTCTCATAGAGTGTATTACTACACCATTGTCCTGGTCTAATATAGTGTATTACTTCTCCATGGTCCTGGTCTATTATAGTGTATTACTACCCCATGGTCCTGGTCTAGTATTGTGTATTACTACCCCATGGTCCTGGACAAATATAGTGTATTACTACCCCATGTCCTGGACTAATATACTGTATTACTACCCCATGGTCCTGGTATAATATAGTGTATTACTACCCCATGGTCCTGGTCTAATATAGTGTATTACTACCCCATGGTCCTGGTCTAATATAGTGTATTACTACCCCATGGTCCTGGTCTAATATAGTGTATTACTACCCCATGGTCCTGGTATAATATAGTGTATTACTGCCCCATGGTCCTGGTCTAATATAGTGTATTACTACCCCATGGTCCTGGTCTAATATAGTGTATTACTACCCCATGGTCCTGGA
>NW_027015313.1:0-5000 GCF_036934945.1 Oncorhynchus masou masou
GCAAAGATAACTAGAGAGAGTAACAATTATAACTAGATAGCGTAACAATTATAACTAGAGAGAGTAACAAAGATAACTAGAGAGAGTAACAATTATAACTAGAGAGAGTAACAATTATAACTAGAGAGAGTAACAATTATAACTAGAGATAGTAACAATTATAACTAGAGAGAGTAACAAAGATAACTAGAGAGAGCAACAATTATAACTATTGTGAGTAACAAAGGTAACTGGAGAGAGTAACAAAGATAATTAGAGAGAGTAACAGTGATAACTAGAGAGAGTAGCAAAGATAACTAGAGAGAGTAGCAAAGATAACTCGAGAGAGTAACAATGATAACTAGAGAGAGTAGCAAAGATAACTAGAGAGAGTAACAATTTTAACTAGAAAGAGTAACAATTATAACTAGAGAGAGTAACAAAGATAACTAGAGAGAGTAACAATTATAACCAGAGAGAGTAACAATTATAACTAGAGAGAGTAACAATTATGCCTAGAGAGAGTAACAATTATAACTAGAGAGAGTAACAAAGATAACTAGAGAGAGTAACAATTATAACTAGAGAGAGTAACAATTTTAACTAGAGAGAGTAACAATTACAACTAGAGAGGGTAACAAAGATAACCAGAGAGAGTAACAATTATAACTAGAGAGAGTAACACTTATAACTAGAGAGAGTAACAATTATAACTAGAGAGAGTAACAGTTATAACCAGAGAGAGTAACAATGATAACTAGAGAGAGTAACAATTATAACTAGAGAGAGTAACAATTATAAATAGAGAGGGTAACAAAGATAACCAGAGAGAGAGTAACAATTATAACTGAAAGTAACAAAGATAACCAGAAGTAACAATGATAACTAAGTAGTAAAGATAATTAGAGAAGTAACAATGATAACTAGAGAGAGTAGCAAAGATAACTAGAGAGATTAACAATTATAACTAAGAGAGTGTAACAATTATAACTATAGAGTAGCAAAGATAACTAGAGAGATTAACAATTATAACTAGAGAGCGTAACAATTAACTAGAGAGTGGCAAAAAGATAACCAGAGGTAACAATTATAATAAGAGAGAGTAACAAAGATAACCAGAGAAGTAACAATGCTAACTAGAGAGAGTAACAAAGATAACTAGAGAGTAACAAATTATAACTAAGAGTAACAATTTATAACTAGAGAGGGCAACAAAAAGAAAACCAGAGACAGTAACAATTATATGAGAGAGTAATGAGAATAACCAGAGAAAGTAACAATGATAACTAGAGAGAGTAGCAAAGATAATTAGAGAGAGCAACAATTATAACTATTGTGAGTAACAAAGGTAACTGGAGAGAGTAACAAAGATAATTAGAGAGAGTAACAGTGATAACTAGAGAGAGTAGCAAAGATAACTAGAGAGAGTAGCAAAGATAACTCGAGAGAGTAACAATGATAACTAGAGAGAGTAGCAAAGATAACTAGAGAGAGTAACAATTTTAACTAGAAAGAGTAACAATTATAACTAGAGAGAGTAACAAAGATAACTAGAGAGAGTAACAATTATAACTAGAGAGAGTAACAATTATAACTAGAGAGAGTAACAATTATACCTAGAGAGAGTAACAATTATAACTAGAGAGAGTAACAAAGATAACTAGAGAGAGTAACAATTATAACTAGAGAGAGTAACAATTTTAACTAGAGAGAGTAACAATTACAACTAGAGAGGGTAACAAAGATAACCAGAGAGAGTAACAATTATAACTAGAGAGAGTAACAATTATAACTAGAGAGAGTAACAATTATAACTAGAGAGAGTAACAGTTATAACCAGAGAGAGTAACAATGATAACTAGAGAGAGTAACAATTATAACTAGAGAGAGTAACACTTATAAATAGAGAGGGTAACAAAGATAACCAGAGAGAGAGTAACAATTATAACTAGAGAGAGTAACAAAGATAACCAGAGAGAGTAACAATGATAACTAGAGAGAGTAGTAAAGATAATTAGAGAGTGTAACAATGATAACTAGAGAGAGTAGCAAAGATAACTAGAGAGATTAACAATTATAACTAGAGAGTGTAACAATTATAACTATAGAGCGTAGCAAAGATAACTAGAGAGATTAACAATTATAACTAGAGAGCGTAACAATTATAACTAGAGAGAGTAGCAAAGATAACCAGAGAGAGTAACAATTATAACTAGAGAGAGTAACAAAGATAACCAGAGAGAGTAACAATGCTAACTAGAGAGAGTAACAAAGATAACTAGAGAGAGTAACAATTATAACTAGAGAGGGCAACAAAGAAAACCAGAGACAGTAACAATTATAACTAGAGAGAGTAACAAAGATAACCAGAGAAAGTAACAATGATAACTAGAGAGAGTAGCAAAGATAATTAGAGAGAGTAACAATGATAACTAGAGAGAGTAGCAAAGATAACTAGAGAGAGTAGCAAAGATAAATAGAGAGAGTAACAATGATAACTAGAGAGAGTAGCAAAGATAACTAGAGAGAGTAACAATTATAACTAGAGAGAGTAACAATTATAACTAGAGAGAGTAACAATTATAACTAGAGAGAATAACAATTATAACTAGAGAGAGTAACAATTATAACTAGAGAGAGTAACAATTATAACTAGAGAGTAACAATTATAACTAGAGAGATTAACAATTATAACTAGAGAGAGTACCAAAGGTAACTAGAGAGAGTAACAATTATAACTAGAGAGATTAACAATTATAACTAGAGAGAGTAACAATTATAAATAGAGAGATTAACAATTATAACTAGAGAGAGTACCAAAGGCAACTAGAGAGAGTAACAATTATAACTAGAGAGAGTGACAATTATAACTAGAGAGAGTAACAAAGGTAACTAGAGAGAGTAACAAAGATAACCAGAGAGAGAGTAACAAAGGTAACTAGAGAGAGTAACAATTATAACTAGAGAGAGTAACAATTATAACTAGAGAGATTAACAATTATAACTAGAGAGAGTACCAAAGGTAACTAGAGAGAGTAACAATTATAACTAGAGAGAGTAACAATTATAACTAGAGAGAGTAACAAAGATAACCAGAGAGAGAGTAACAAAGGTAACTAGAGAGAGTAACAATTATAACTAGAGAGAGTAACAATTATAACTAGAGAGAGTAGCAAAGGTAACTAGAGAGAGTAACAATTATAACTAGAGTGAGTAACAAAAGTAACTAGAGAGAGTAACAATTATAACTATTGTGAGTAACAAAGGTAACTGGAGAGAGTAACAAAGGTAACTTGAGAGAGTAACAATTATAACTATTGAGAGTAACAAAGGTAACTGGAGAGAGTGGCACAGGAAGAAGTGAAAATGAATCTAAGTAAGGCAGTGAGAATGCAGATATTTTAAGTGTAAGTGAGCTCTGTAATTGTCCAACCATATGCATTACCCTCCAACATAGGGTTAGAACAAGCAAGCTGCAGAAAATAAACAGATTCATGGGACCAGTGCCATTGCTAACTAGCATTGACGGTCCTTTGGTTTAAAATTCTTCCTCATTTATGCAAAGTTATGTGATATCAGAATCCTCTTGTCCAAACCTTGGTTATCTTCAACAGAGATAGAGAGAGAGAGAGAGAGAGAGAGAGAGAGAGAGAGAGAGAGAATGAGAGAATGAAAGAGAGAGAGAATGAGAGCAAGAGAATGAAAGAGAGAGAGAATGAGAAAAAGAGAGTGAGAGAGAATGAAAGAAAGAGAGGGAGAGAGAGAGATCAGGAGTCTCAGCAAGCAACATGACTCAGACTTGTCACCGTCTGAGAGGATTATGGGTAAAAAAAAGAAAAGATGACACAACAAAGTGTTTGAAATAGCGTAACCTGGAAGAATCTGGCAGAATAATTACTTTGGCACTGGGCGTACCGTCTCTCCCTTCTCCCCCTATCTCCTGGCTCTAGTTTTCATGTAATTCTTTCAAATTCACAACAAGCTATTAAATGTAGCTACCTTAATGTTTTCTCCCACTCTTTCGTAATTCATATTCCCCAATTGGCGTTTAACAAACTCCCTATGCACGGCTGACTGTGTGAGGACCCTTAATTGCCTGCAGAGATGGGATATGTCCCAAATGGCACCTTATTCCTTTTATAGTGCACTACTTTTGACTAGGGCTCTGGTCAAAAGTAGTGCACTATATAGGCCATTGGGTGCCATTTGGGACAGAGGCGTGTTCAGGCAGACGTTACACAACACTGCGGCTGCACGAGCTTGAGGATGCATCTCCACTCTCCCTCTCGTGATTCTTGCATGGTGTGTCTGTCTGTTCAGTCTGCAGACTGGGCACCAGATCTATAGGTAGCTATAGAAGAGAGACATTCAAGGTCAATGCGTCTCACTGTACCTTCCATTAAGTGTTGTGCAACAAATATCCTCAGCACGGTCGGTTGTAACATACAGCAGACGTGTGTGGGGGGTGTGGTGCGTGCGCTAGGGGTACGGGGGCTGTGTGTTTGTGTGTGTGTGTGTGTATGTGTGTGTGTGTGTGTGTGTGTGTGTGTGTGTGTGTCTCATACACAGCTTGGAGTAGCGCTCAAGCAGAGGATGAGCTGAAAGCTACTCTCGCTGTCGCTAACAACACTGGTTCACTGCATAACCATCTGTTGCATAACCTTATCTGTTGCATAACCATATCTCATAACCATAAGCAGCAAAGACGATCTAGAGGCAGAACGATATATCTCAAGGAGAGGAGGATGAGAAGGAGGAAATATGTTTTGGGGAGGATATCATTTTTTGCCCTGAGCTGTTCGGCATGAACTAATGACAGTTCACCAGAGACAGTTCACCAGAGACAGTTCACCAGGGGCAGCCGACTAGGGACAGTTCACCAGGGGCAGCCGACTAGGGACAGTTCACCAGGGGCAGCCGACTAGGGACAGTTCACCAGGGGCAGCCGACTAGGGACAGTTCACCAGGGGCAGCCGACTAGGGACAGTTCACCAGGGTTAGTTCACCAGGGGCAGTTCACC
>NW_027015314.1:0-10000 GCF_036934945.1 Oncorhynchus masou masou
CCTGCAACACCACCAAACTAATAGTCAAGAACCCTGCAACACCTCCAAACTAATTGTACAAAAAAACCTGCAACACCTCTAAACTAATTGTAAAGAATCCTGCAACACCTCCAAACTAGTACTCAGTAAAAACATAACACCTCCAAAACCAGTACATTCAGTACTTCGTTCAGTGGTGCAACAAGAACACCAGAAAACAACAGCAATATTGACAGAATGAAAAAGCTTTGATCCAGGGATTAGCTACTGTATGATTATGTTGATATAGAGCTGAAATACAGGCTTCATGGGAGGAAAAATACAGGTAAGACTTTCTGTGAGTCACTTCTGGACAATTAATAATAATACTAGTAACTCATTTAAACTACCTTTCAATAATGAGTTATATATGATGCACTGGAGGCATACATACATTTATATTCACTCATATGGATCATCAGCCATTATGAATGAATCAAGTGTTATAATGCATTGTACCACCAATGTCCATCCAACACATTCCTAAAAGGAGCTATGAGCTGTTATGGATTTTTTTTTCCAGCAATGCTTATAAAGTCTATGTTACGGGTGATATAACTAAGGTGCTATAAATGAATCTACTGTGGATGTTTCATAGAAATCGTGGGCCACAGAATGCAACATTAATAGAAAAATGCTTTGTTAAAACAAAACCATCATTAGTATGCTACTGGAGAAGAGAGGACATCACACAAGTCTCAGTGGCCTTATTAGCACCTTATTAGCCAATTAGTCTGGAAGATATCAATATGTGTATTTTATCAATGAGAAATGGGGTGGCTGGGGGATAGGCTGTTCCAACCAACCATCATCTGCTGTAAAAATCTTCTTCTGTATCATTTGTGACGTAACACTGTTTGGATTTAACAGCAGAGTATGTAAATGGTGAGAATGTTTCACCCACACACATATACACACACACGCACACACACACACACACACACACACACACACACACACACACAGCCATACACACACACACACACACACACAGCCAAACACCCACAACCACAAATAACCACACACACACACAACCACACGTACACAACCACATACACACAAAGCAACAATGGACTAACAAGACGGGTAGTTGAGCTTTTTAGAGAGCTATACACACACGCACATTCGTGCACATTCACACAC
Organism: Oncorhynchus masou masou; assembly: GCF_036934945.1. Lineage (NCBI taxonomy): Eukaryota > Metazoa > Chordata > Actinopteri > Salmoniformes > Salmonidae > Oncorhynchus > Oncorhynchus masou. The sequence goes on from NW_027015314.1 coordinate 1,162, forward strand.
ACACACACACCAAGGCTAATTAGGCACACCTGTTGTAGAGGCGGGACACAAAGCGTTTGGCGTGCAGCGTGGCGCTCAAGGCCATCACCGGGAGACAGATGCTCATTCCCAGCCTGGCGCTGATGTGACGCGTGGAGGTGAGGAAAAACAAAGCTATGCCAAAACCATTGTTTATCACACACACACACACACACACAGATGCAGGAGAGCCTTCATTTAGGAGACCATAGTCTATAACAGAGTTAAAGCAGCCATTTCCTCTTTAACTTGCAGGCTACTGTCGTGTCTTTGGCATCATTAAATTGAAGACTGATATTTTATCAAATCAATTCTCTGTAATTTTTATTATGTGATTAAACTAATCATGTAAATGTAGTTAACTAGGAAGTCAGGGCACCAAGGAAAATCTTCAGATTACAAAGTTATAATTTTTCTAATATAACTTTTCAGATATTTTAATATCTGATCAATTAGTCTTCTAATTAATGAATTGTTCTTTACTTCACGTTAGCCTCATTCCAAACGCCGTAAGTTGTTGGCTATCTGCACGAACCCAGTCTTCACTATGAGTCATCCATACCCCAATTGTCTTAATCATTTATTTACTAACTAAATAATCACAGAAATGCATAACAAACAAACAAAAGTAGATATGGTTACAAGGAAATGATAGAGGATGTGCCTAGTGGGCTAAACCTGATATGACGGTTTGGTCGACCGGGACTGAGAAGGGTGCAGAAGACAGAAGACACTACACAGTTGATAATTATAATAATTGAAATGCTAATCCTTACTCATTCGGGGAATGATTGCAATCAGTATATATATTTACGCTCAGTGTGTCATCATGATCTCTGTTGGAATCGTACGTCTTTCTGTTGGAAAGTTCATCTGAACTTTGCGTCCCTGGAGTCTTCGTGGGTTAGAATGGATACTTTAGAGTTCCATTCAGAAATGTTCTTAAAGAATAGATGTTTTGGCGGTTGTCGGTCTTCGCATTCCAATGGTACATAATTCCTAGCTGCAGACTAGTAATTAGTATTGAAGAGTTGCTCTTATTCTGTCGGTACTGATAGTCTCAGAGTTTAACCACGTGGTATAGTTAAGAATTCAGCAACCATTACAACCTTAGCTTGTCCTGAGGTTTTTCTGGTCTCTACTCAAACCTTAGCTCCCTCAGCTGACCGAGGTAGGCATGGTCTAAAGAGGATTACTCCAGGTGGGGGTTTTATTCGGAACTGTGGAAAAGCTGTCCCATGACGCCAGATCGATGTCTGTGCTCATGGGGGCGGGCCAATAACTTAGTGAAACTTTAAACAGAAATACAATTCTCTCACATTAAAGGTGTAAAATCACATAACAGCATTTCACAAATAGTTTCATCTACTCATTCATTTTAAACAATAATTAGATGCAAGCCTCAGAACGGAGGCTCCTGTATAAACAGTATTATGGTAATGTGCTGTATTGTCTTTCCTGAGGTCACAATCATAAAACAAAATGGACCTGGATTCTCCACCGGCCGTTTACACATTCTCCAAAACATGGATATTGTTCAGTTCTCAAGTTCTGTGATGTAGAAGAAGTTCATTTGTTCTACTGTGAAACTCTCTCTCTCTATACTGCCTGGCCATGAGGAGAGTCTCCTCTAGGAATTTACGACCTGAGATAACAGAACCTGGGTGTAAGAGGGAGAGAGGGAATGCACCTAAGCTATACCCAAAGAGGGCCACGTCATGACACTACACACACACGTGCACCAGCATAGCCACACGCACAAGCACACACACATCATCAACAAACACAGTGTGTGTGTGGTAATGCCAGAATATTGGTTATGGCAGATGGAGGAAGGTGGGAGGTGTATTATTACACACCACACTAAAGCTAATTCCTAACAGCCATTGTTGATTGGCAATAACATTGAATTATATTGTATTCTACACAAACACACACACACAAACACACACATCTCTCTTTCATACAACCCCACAGCCATAGTGATCTGATGAACACCAACTCTTCACTCAAGCCTCTCCTTTAAAACACACTCACACTAACCCCACAACCAAAACACACCCTCCACCAGTGTTGGTAAAAGTACTCAATTCTCATACTTGAGTAAAAGTAATGATAGCTTAATAGAAAATGACTCAAGTAAAAGTGAAAGTCACCCAGTAAAATACTACTTGAGTAAAAGTCTAAAAGTATTTAGTTTTAAACATGCTTAAGTATCAAATGTAAAAGTATAAATCATTTAAAATTCCTTATATTAAGCAAACCAGGCAGCAAACCAGACGGCACCATTTTCTAGTTTTTTTTAATTTACGAATAGCCAGGGACACACTCCAGCACTCAGACACAATTTACAAATGAAGCATGTGTGTTTAGTGAGTCCCCCAGATTAGAGGCAGTAGGATGACCAGGGATGATCTCTTTATACGTGTGTGAATTGGACCGTTTTCCTGTCCTGCTAAGCATTTAAAAGTACTTTTGGATGTCAGGGAAAATGTAAGGAATAAAAAGTACATTATTTTATTTTGGAATGTAAAAGTTGTCAAATATAAATAGTACAGTACAGATACCCCAAAAAACTACTTAAGTAGTACTTTAAAGTATTTTTACTTAAGTACTTTATACCACTGCCCTCCACCACCCAAAGCCCCCTCTCCCCCTCCATCAGTTTCATATATGACTACTAATGCCTGACTATAACCAATCCTGCTGCAGTAGCAGAGTTAGTGGCTCACCTCCGGCCTGTTCCTCTCCTGCCTGGCCTGTCTGTTTAAAACAATGAGGACAGTATTGTCAGCTCATTTGTCAGCTCCCAGCGTACACACACACACACACACACATGCTCGCGAGCACACGCACAAGAGAAAGACACAAGTGGAGTTATGAGAGCAGGGGTGCAGGGAAGGAGCGTCATGTACAGTGACGTTTCAAAGGAAACCGGTATCTGGGGTAAAGGAAAGTATACAATGTACCCAAAAGTCATGAGTGCAACCAAGGTGAGTTTGAATTGGAACAAGCTAAGCGGATGTTCTAAATGAACATTCCCTTAAGGAGAACAGAGTGCAGATAGCTCCATTCTCCTTGTTTCATTGTGTGCTCTCATTTCACCTACAGTATATAACCTGCCCCTTTCTTATGCAAACACCAACACTGCCATTAAAGAGATATCGCACACAAACTACAGCATTAGTTAGTATCTTACCCTGAATGTTATCTATGAGCCATACACTACTTTCAATATAATGCATCTAACTAATGTTGTAATATGTGAAAACTATCCCTTTAATCAACATAAACATTTAGAAGACCCAGGGGCCTTCCAGACATCCAGAAAGCCTGGGGCCTAGAGTAGTCACCCTGCCCAAGGAGGGCTCCCTCACCGTGGACAGGCAGCTCCTCTGCTCCCTGATGACGGCGCAGCAGCCCAGGAAGCCCGTGACCATGACCAGGGCCCCGGCCAGGATGAGGATGTAGGCGGACACGGCGAAGGTGCTGGAGGCCAGCAGGCTCAGGTAATCACTCTTGTCTATCAGGGTCCAGATGCCCACACCCATCACCGCCGCTCCGCCCACCTGAGGAGAGAGACAAGTTGATGTCATGTGTTCCCATATGTTTGTTTTGGCTTTAAATGTTTCATGCCAATCTAATTGAATTCAATTCAATTGTGGAAGAGAGAGAGAGAGTAGGAACAGTGACAGTTGGGGTGTGAGGGGGGAGAGTGTTGGCTGTCAACAAGTGAGTCAGAGAGGGAAAGGGGGACAAACAAGGACCAAGAGAGGGAGAAAGAGGACAGAAAAACAAAGAAGAGGAGGATGAGAGAGAAAGAGAGAGGATGAGAAGAGAGAGAGAGAGAGAATGCAGTGTCAATAAAGTGAGTCAGAGAGGAAGGGGATATGCACAAAAACAGTGAGAGAAAAAAGAAAAAAGAGAGAAAAAGGAAGGGAAAAAGAGAGAGAAAGGAATAGAAAGAGAGAGAAAGGAAGAGAAAGAGAGAAAAAGGAATAGAGAGAGATGGGAAGAGAAAAAGAGAGAAAAGAAGAGAAAAAGAGAGAGAAAAAGAGAGAAAGGAAGAGAAACAGAGAGAAAGGAAGAGAAAAGGAGAGAGAAAGGAAGAGAAAATGAGAGAGAGAAAGGAATAGAAAGAGAGAGAAAGGAAGAGAAAATGAGAGAGAAAGGAAGAGAAAAAGAGAGAGAAAGGAATAGAAAGAGAGAGAAAGGAAGAGAAAATGAGAGAGAGAAAGGAATAGAAAGAGAGAGAAAGGAAGAGAAAATGAGAGAGAGAAAGGAATAGAAAGAGAGAGAAAGGAAGAGAAAATGAGAGAGAGAGAGAAAGGAATAGAAAAGGAGAGAAAGGAAGAGAAAAGAAGAGAGAAAAAGAGAGAGAAAGGAAGAGAAAAGGAGAGAGAGAAGGGAATAGAAAGAGAGAGAAAGGAATAGAAAAGGAGAGAGAGAAAGGAAGAGAAAAGGAGAGAGAAAAAGAGAGAGAAAGGAAGAGAAAAGGAGAGAGAGAAAGGAATAGAAAGAGAGAGAAAGGAAGAGAAAAGGAGAGAGAGAAAGGAATAGAAAGAGAGAGAATGGAAGAGAAAATGAGAGAGAGAGAGAAAGGAATAGAAAGAGAGAGAAAGGAAGAGAAAATGAGAGAGAGAAAGGAATAGAAAGAAAGAGAAAGGAAGAGAAAATGAGAGAGAGAAAGTAATAGAAAGAGAGAGAAATGAAGAGAAAATGAGAGAGAGAAAGGAAGAGAAAAGGAGAGAGAAAAAGAGAGAGAAAGGAAGAGAAAAGGAGAGAGAGAAAGGAATAGAAAGAGAGAGAAAGGAATAGAAAAGGAGAGAGAGAAAGGAAGGAAAAGAAAAGGAGAGAGAAAAAGAGAGAAATGAAGAGAAAAGGAGAGAGAGAAAGGAAGAGAAAAGGAGAGAGAGAAAGGAATAGAAAGATAGAGAAAGGAATAGAAAAAGAGAGAAAGGAAGAGAAAAAGAGAGAAAGGAAGAGAAAAAGAGAGAGTGAGAAAGAGAGAGTGAGAAAGAGAGAGAAAGGAAGAGAAAAATAGAGAGAGAAAGGAAGAGAAAAATAGAGAGAGAAAGGAAGAGAAAGAAAGAGAGAGAGAAAGAAAGGAAGAGAGAGAAAGAGAGAGAAAGGAAGAGAGAGAAAGAGAGAGAAAGAAAGGAAGAGAGAGAAAGAGAGAGAAAGGAAGAGAGAGAAAGAGAGAGAGAGAAAGGAAGAGAGAGAAAGAGAGAGAAAGGAAGAGAGAGAAGGAGAGAGAAAGGAAGAGAAAAAAGAGAGAAAGGAAGAGAAAAGAAGAGAGAAAGGAAGAGAAAAAGAGAGACATAAATGAAGAGAAAAAGAGAGCGAGAAAGGAAGAGAGCAGAGTGACAAAAAAGGAGAGAGAGCAAAACAGAGCCAGAGTGGAGTGATTTGTTTCCATAAACAATGGTGGCCACATCAGAGGGGTGACGTGGCGATGCCATTAATCTGTTTTCCCCATCTCTGTCATCTATGACACACCCGGACGTGCAGGAAATCCCAGGGAGAGTTGCTCCTATTCAGCCTTCCATCCTTTTCCTCCTCCTCTACACGCCAAGCCCCTACTCCCAAACAACAAGCACTGCTGCTACAGATGTAGGATCTTAATGTGATCCCCCTGGTGCAGAACTCAAACATGAAGCGTATTTTAGGTTTAAAAAGGCTTCTGACGTTTGTCATTTCCACTGGAAAATGTATCAACCCTTATAAAAATGTCCATTAATTATAATTCACATAATAACTCACATGTCCTGTTGCTGCAGGATTATTGGATTATTTTCCTTCTGTAGCAAACTGGCTCAAATTCAGATGTGACATCTGTAGTGCTAAAACAACATGCCATGGGAAAACGTGATAGTTTAATTAAAGGAATGGGCAACTCTGGAGTATTAGTATGTAGTATCTTTGGGTGCAGAGTTACAATATAGAGAAACAGGGAGGCTGGGGCTGTGGCCGTTGGGGAAAGTGGGAGGCATTACTGTTACACAATGTGGGGTTTGAAGGGAAGTCGTTAGGTTAGTGTGAAATGTAATGCGAGAGATATAAAAGAGAACCTGTTTGAATCTGATCCCTTCCTCTGTAGACAGAGAACAGCTGTTTTCAGGCCCAGCAGAACATAGCTTTAATAGTTAACTGTGTTATTAGACATTAAACGTACACCAGCTGCCAGGGACCAGGTTTGATCCACAGCCCATCGGTTCAACACCGACAGGCCATAAATATTAGAGTACACTGGGCCAAGTCCATTTCTTTGCGCTCCTAAATGTAATCTCCCACTCCATCTCTGTCATGTTTTTTCTCTCCCCTGTGTCTCTTTTTCCTCACTCTGTAACTCTCTCCCTCCCGTTCCTCACCGTAACTCTCTCCTCTCGTTCCTCACCGTAACTCTTTTCCCTCTCGTTCCTCACCGTAACTCTTTCCCTCTCGTTCCTCACTGTAACTCTCTCCTCACCTGAACTCTCCCTCTCGTTCCTCACCGTAACTCTCTCCTCACCTGAACTCTCCCTCTCATTCCTCACCGTAACTCTCTCCCTCTCGTTCCTCACCGTAACTCTCTCCTCACCTGAACTCTCCCTCTTGTTCCTCACCGTAACTCTCCCCTCTCATTCCTCACCGTAACTCTCTCCTCTCATTTCTCACCGTAACTCTCTCCCTCTCGTTCCTCACCGTAACTCTCTCACCGTAACTCTCTCTCTCTCGCTCACCGTAACTCTCTCTCTCGTTCCCTCACCGTAACTCTCTCCCTCTCCTCACCTCTCCCTCCTCGTCCTCACCGTAACTCTCCCTAACTCCTCTCCTCACCATAACTCTCCCCGTCTCGTTCCTCACCGTAACTCTCTCCTCACCGTCTCTCTCCCTCTCGTTCCTCACTGTAACTCCTCTCGTTCTCACCGTCTCCCTCTCGTTCCTCACCGTAACTCTTTCCTCACCGTCCCTCCTCACCGTAACTCCTCCCTCCGTTCCTCAACTCTTCCTCACTCCTCTCCCTCACCGTAACTCTCTCCCTCTCGTTCCTCACCGTAACTCTCCCTCTCGTTCCTCACCGTAACTCTCTCCTCAACGTAACTCTCTCCCTCTCGTTCCTCGCTGTAACTCTCTCCCTCTCGTTCCTCACCGTAACTCTCTCCCTCTCGTTCCTCACCGTAACTCTCTCCCTCTCGTTCCTCACCGTAACTCTCTCCCTCTCGTTCCTCACCGTAACTCTTTCCCTCTCGTTCCTCACCGTAACCTTTCTCCCACTGTAACTCACCTCTCTTTCCTCACCGTAACTCTCTCCCTCTCGTTCCTCACCGTAACTCTTTCCCTCTCGTTCCTCACCGTAACTCTCTCGTTCCTCACCGTAACTCTCTCCCCCTCGTTCCTCACCGTAACTCCTCACGTCTCGTTCCTCACCGAATTCGCTCCTCACCGTAACTCTCTCCTCACCGTAATCCCCTCTCGTTCCTCACCGTAACTCTCCTCTCCTCACCGTAACTTCTCCCTCTCGCTCACCGTAACTCTCCCCTCTCGTTCCTCACCGTAACTCTCCCCTCTCGTTCCTCACCGTAACGTTCCTCACCGTAACTCTCTCCCTCGCGTTCCTCACCGTAACTCTAAGCCCTCTCGTTTCCTCACCGTAACTCTCTCCCTCTCGTTCCTCACCGTAACTCTCTCCTCAACGTAATCCTCCCCTCTCGCCTCACCGTAACTCTCTCCCTCTCGTTCCTCACCGTAACTCTCTCCCTCTCGTTCCTCACCGTAACTCTTCTCCTCTCTCCTCACCGTAACTCTCTCCTCTCGTTCCTCACCGTAACTCTTTCCCTCTCGTTCCTCACCGTAACTCTTTCCTCACCGTAACTCTCTCCCTCACCGTCTCTTTTCCCTCTCATTCCTTACCGTAACTCTCTCCCTCCGTTTTCCTCACCGTAACTCTCTCTCGTTCCTCACCGTAACTCTCTCCCTCTCGTTCACCGTAACTCTCTCCCTCTCGTTCCTCACCGTAACTCGTTCCCCTCTCGCTCACCGTAACTCTCTCGTAACTCTCTCTCGTTCCTCACCGTAACTCTCTCCCTCTCGTTCCTCACCATAACTCTCTCCCTCTCGTACCGTAACTCTCTCCCTCTCGTTCCTCACCGTAACTCTCTCCCTCTCGTTCCTCACCGTAACTCTCTCCCTCTAACGTTCCTCACCGTAACTTCCTCACCGTAACTCTCTCCCTCTCGTTCCTCACTGTAACTCTTTCCCTCCGTTCCTCACTGTAACTCTTTCCCTCTCGTTCCTCACCGTAATTCTCCTCACCGTAACTCTCTCCCTCTCGCCACCGTAACTCTCTTCTCACCGTAACTCTTTCCCTCTTGTTCCTCACCGTAACTCTCTCCTCACCTGAACTCTCCTCTTGTTCCTCACCGTAACTCTCTCCCTCTCATTCCTCACCGTAACTCTCTCCCTCCTTACCGTAACTCTCTCTCACCTCTCTCTCTCTCGCTCACCGTAACTCTCTCCCTCTCGTTCCTCACCATAACTCTCTCCCTCTCGTTCCTCACCGTAACTCTCTCCTCTCGTTCCTCACCGTAACTCTCTCCCTCTCGTTCCTCACCGTAACTCTCTCCCTCTCGTTCCTCACCGTAACTCTCTCCTCACCGTAACTCTCTCCCTCTCGTTCCTCACTGTAACTCTTTCCCTCTCGTTCCTCACCGTAACTCTCTCCCTCACCGTAACTCTCTCCTCTCTCCTCACCGTAACTTCCTCACCGTAACTCTTTCCCTCTTGTTCCTCACCGTAACTCTCTCCTCACCTGAACTCTCCCTCTTGTTCCTCACCGTAA
>NW_027015315.1:0-11763 GCF_036934945.1 Oncorhynchus masou masou
AGGGGCCAGTCAACATTACCCCGGTATAGCTACCATAGCGGCCAGTCAACATTACCCCGGAATAGCTACCATAGCGGCCAGTCAACATTACCCCGGTATAGCTACAATAGGGGCCAGTCAACATTACCCTGGTATAGCTACCATAGGGGCCAGTCAACATTACCCCTGTATAGCTACCATAGGGGCCAGTCAACATTACCCTGGTATAGCTACCATAGGGGCCAGTCAACATTACCCTGGTATAGCTACCATAGGGGCCAGTCAACATTACCCTGGTATAGCTACCATAGGGGCCAGTCAACATTACCCTGGTATAGCTACCATAAGGGCCAGTCAACATTACCCTGGTATAGCTACCATAGGGGCCAGTCAACATTACCCGGTATAGCTACCATAGGGGCCAGTCAACATTACCCTGGTATAGCTACCATAGGGGCCAGTCAACATTACCCTGGTATAGCTACCATAGGAGCCAGTCAACATTACCCTGGTATAGCTACCATAGGGGCCAGTCAACATTACCCTGGTATAGCTACCATAGGGGCCAGTCAACATTACCCTGGTAAAGCTACCATAGGGGCCAGTCAACATTACCCCGGTAGGGCTACCATAGGGGCCAGTCAACATTACCCCGGAATAGCTACCATAGGGGCCAGCTAACATTACCCTGGTATAGCTACCATAGGGGCCAGTCAACATTACCCTGGTATAGCTACCATAGGGGCCAGTCAACATTACCCTAGCATAGCTACCATAGGGGCCAGTCAACATTACCCTGGTATAGCTACCATAGGGGCCAGTCAACATTACCCTGGTATAGCTACCATAGGGGCCAGCTAACATTACCCTGGTATAGCTACCATAGGGGCCAGTCAACATTACCCTGGTATAGCTACCATAGGGGCCAGTCAACATTACCCTGGTATAGCTACCATAGGGGCCAGTCAACATTACCCCGGAATAGCTACCATAGCGGCCAGTCAACATTACCCTGGTATAGCTACCATAGGGGCCAGTCAACATTACCCCGGAATAGCTACCATAGGGGCCAGTCAACATTACCCTGGTATAGCTACCATAGGGGCCAGTCAACATTACCCTGGTATAGCTACCATAGGGGCCAGTCAACATTACCCTAGCATAGCTACCATAGGGGCCAGTCAACATTACCCTGGTATAGCTACCATAGGGGCCAGTCAACATTACCCTGGTATAGCTACCATAGGGGCCAGTCAACATTACCCTGGTATAGCTACCATAGGGGCCAGTCAACATTACCCTGGTATAGCTACCATAGGGGCCAGTCAACATTACCCTGGTATAGCTACCATAGGGGCCAGTCAACATTACCCCGGAATAGCTACCATAGCGGCCAGTCAACATTACCCTGGTATAGCTACAAGCTACCATAGGGGCCAGTCAACATTACCCCGGAATAGCTACCATAGGGGCCAGTTAACATTACCCTGGTATAGCTACCATAGGGGCCAGTCAACATTACCCCGGAATAGCTACCATGGGGCCAGTCAACATTACCCTGGTATAGCTACCACAAGGCCAGTCAACATTACCCCGGTATAGCTACCATAGGGGCCAGTCAACAATACCCTAGCATAGCTACCATAGCCAGTCAACATTACCCCGGTATAGCTACCATAGGGCCAGGCAACATTACCTGGTATAGCTACCATAGGGGCCAGTCAACGTACCTGGTATAGCTACCATAGGGCCAGTCAACATTACCCTGGTATAGCTACCATAGGGGCCAGTCAACATTACCTGGTATAGCTACCATAGCTAACAATACCTCCTGGTATAGCAACCGTAGGCCAGTCAATATTACTATAGTATATAACTATAGGCTAACAACATTACCCTGGTATAGCTACCAGGGGCCAGTCAACATTACCCTTGCATAGCAACCATAGGGGCCAGTCAACATTACCGGTATAGCTACCATAGGGGCCAGTCAACGTACCTAGCATAGCAACCATAGGGGCCAGTCAACATTACCCTGGTATAGCAACCATAGGGGCCAGTCAACATTACCCTGGTATAGCTACCATAGGGGCCAGTCAACATTACCCTGGTATCTACCATAGGGGCCAGTCAACATTACCCTGGTATAGCTACCATAGGGGCCAGTCAACATTACCCTAGCATAGCTACCATCGGGGCCAGTCAACATTACCCTGGTATAGCTACCATAGGGGCCAGTCAACATTACCCTGGTGTAGCTACCATAGGGGCCAGTCAACATTACCCTGGTATAGCAACCGTAGGGCCAGTCAACATTACCATAGCATAGCAACCATAGGGGCCAGTCAACATTAGCTACCATAGGGGCAGTCAACGTACCTAGCATAGCAGCCGCAGGACAGTCAGCATTACCTAGCATAGCTACCATAGGGGCCAGTCAGCATTACTAGCATAGCAACCATAGGGCCCAGAATCAACGTACCTAGCATAGCAACCATAGGGGCCAGTCAACATTACCCTAGCATAGCAACCATAGGGCCAGTCAACATTACCCTAGCATAGCTACCATAGGGGCCAGTCAACATTACCCTAGCATAGCAACCATAGGGCCCAGTCAACATTACCCTAGCATAGCAACCATAGGGGCCAGTCAACATTACCCTTGTATAGCTGAAATACATGAGGAGTAATACCGTTAACACCCATGTAAAGAAAGGAAAACCTGCCTAGCATTGTCCCGAACGTCAATTCAAAGTTCAGTCCTGCATTTGGATGACAAGTGTATATGCTGAATAAAGTCATTCCATAAACAGTTTTAAGCCCCCTTGGGAATAGTCCTCACTCAAGGTAAACGATTGGATAAGAAGTCCAAAATGGAGCCCTATTCCCTATGTAGTACACTGGTCAAACGGAGTGCACTACATAGGGGAATAGGGTGCCGTTTTAGTGTGCCCGTGCAAAGTAACATCAATGGTATATAGTGTAATGTAGCAGATGAAAAAAGTAATTAAAGTGGTTTTCATCATGTATTTGTCTTTTCTTGGTAAATGGCCTCAGTGTTGACAACAGGCAGGCAGGCCTCACTGGGCACGTTAGATGTGTCTGGTGTGTATTTTGGCATTTGTAGCCCTGTGCAGGCATCATGGCGCACACACACACACACACACACACACACACACACACACACACACACACACACACACACACACACACACACACACACACACACACACACACACACACACACACACACACACACACCATTGGTTTTTGGCGTCCTCTGACTCCTGACAGTGCCAGGCGGAGAAGGAGAGTGATGGTTGTGGCTCTGCTCTGAAACATGGTGTCAGGAGGCACCGTGGGATGGAACCTTCACAACGTTCTAGAATCTTGAAGAAACATTCCTGAACCCTCCAAAACCCTGACACCTCAGTCTCAGTAACAGAACCAGGAAGAATGTTGTGGTTCACTGGGAGACAAGCAGGTCTGGCCAGACACACACCTACCCACACTCATTCATCAACCATCCTACTTGCTTGTTCTCTCTCTCTCTCTCTCTCTCTCTCTCTCTCTCTCTCTCTCTCTCTCTCTCTCTCTCTCTCTCTCTATTATTTTAATATTTCTCTTCTCTCTTTGTCTGTAATTCTCTCTGTTTGAGGAGAATTTCATAAAGGTAACTGTAAACACCATTTTTACATAATTGCAATTATAATTCATTACTTACGATCAGCTCATTTCCTGTTAGAAATGCCAGACCAATCTAATATGTCTGATGTATTTCATTGTATTAAATGATTGGTCCTACTGCCAAGACCTACAGTGAGTAAAAATTTGGACACACCTACTCAATCCAGAGTTTTCTTTTCTTTTTTTACTATTTTCTACATTGTGGAATAATAGTGAAGACATCAAAACTATGAAAATACACATATGGACTCAAGCAGTAACCAAAGAAGTGTTAAAACAAATCAAAAAATATTTTATATTTGAAGTTGCTTCAAAGTAGCCACCCTTTGTCTTGATGACAGCTTTGCAAACTCTTGGCATTCTCTCAACCGTCTTCATGAGGTAGTCACCTGGAATGCATTTCAATTAACATGTGTGCCTTGTTAAATTTTTTTTGTGGAAATACAGAATCAGCTGTGTTGTCAGCTGTGTTGTGACAAGGTAGGGGTGGAATACAGAAGATGGCCCTATTTGGTAAAAAAACAAGTCCATATTATGTCAAGAACAGCTCAAAGAAGCAAAGAGAAATGACAGTCCATCATTACTTTAAGACATGAAGGTCAGTCAATCTGGAAAGTTTCAAGAACTTTGAAAGTTTCTTCAAGGTCAGTCACAAAAACCATCAAGCGTTATGATGAAACTGGCTCTCATGAGGACCGCCACAGGAAAGGAAGACCCAGAGTAACCTCTGCTGCAGAGGATAAGTTCATTAGAGTTACCAGCCTCAGATTACAGCCCAAATAAATGCTTCAGTGTTCAAATAACAGACACATCTCAACATAAACTGTTCCAGAGGAGACTGTGTGAATCAGGCCTTCATGGTTGAATTACTGCAAAATAATCACGACCAAGGACACCAATAAGAAAAGAGACTTGCTTGGGTCAAGAAACACGAGCAATGGACATTAGACCGTTAGCACTACTTTTGACGGGGGGGAATAGGTGGCCATTTTGTACTCACACTATATTGACAACAGGAAACATCTTCTACATAGTATGAGTGCTTTTTCCTCCGAGGGGGATATAGGTACACACCCTCTGGTTTACGTCCCAAATGACAACATACACCCTATATAGTGCACTACTTTAGACCAGAGCCCCAATTGCCTATATAGTGCACTACTTTAGACCAGAGCCCCATGGGGCCCTATTGCCTATATAGTGCACTACTATAGACCAGAGCCCTATGGCACCCTATTCCCTACATAGTGCACTACTTAGACCAGAGCCCTATGGCACCCTATTCCCTACATAGTAACTACTTTAGACCAGAGCCCTATGGCAGCCTATTCCCTATATAGTGCACTACTTTAGACCAGAGCCCTACGGCACCCTATTCCCTATATAGTACACTACTTTAGACCAGAGCCCTACTATAGTACACTACTTTAGACCAGAACCCTATGGCAGCCTATTCCCTATATAGTGCACTACTTTAGACCAGAGCCCTACTGCACCCTATTCCCTATATGTCATAAGGTGAATTCACCAATTTGTAAGTCGCTCTGGATAAGAGCGCCTGCCAAATGACCTAAATGTAAATAGTGCACCTAGACCAGAGCCCAGCCTATTCCCTATATAGTACACTACTTTAGACCAGAACCCTATGGCTGCCTATTCCCTATATAGTGCACTACTTTACACCAGAACCCTATGGCAGCCTATTCCCTATATAGTGCACTACTTTAGACCAGAGCCCTACGGCAGCCTATTCCCTATATCGTGCACCACTTTAGACCAGAGCCCTACGGCACCCTATTCCCTATATAGTGCACTACTTTAGACCAGAGCCCTACGGCACCCTATTCCCTATATAGTACACTACTTTAGACCAGAGCCAAATGGCAGCCTATTCCCTATATAGTGCACTACTTTAGACCAGAGCCAAATGGCACCCTATTCCCTATATAGTGCACTACTTTAGACCAGAGCACCATGGGCCCAGATCAAAAGTAGGTCGCTATCTAGGGAATGTGGCATAAGACAGTGTGGTGTCAAAGGTCATTCAAAAACACTGTGGAGCGCAACACAGATCATGTTAGCAGAGATGACTAGGTGATACATAAGGTTCTTAGGGATAGCCACCCCCCCCCCTTTAAAAACAAAATTTGTTAGATTTGAGTATGTAATTTTAGACTAACTGCCTGTAGCTCAGGCCCTGAATCAAGGATACACATTTTCACTTGGTACCATATCAAAAGAAACACTTTGAAGTTTGTAGAAATGTGAATTGAATGTGGGAGAATATAATACAATAGATCTGGTAGAAGAAAATACAAAGAAAAAAAAATATTTATATATATATTTATTTATATATATATTTAAATATTTTTATATATAAAAAATATATATATTTTATATATATATTTTTTATATTTTTTTCTACTACAATGTTTGAAATGCAACAGAAAGGTCCCAGTTCCAGTCATCACTCTGGTTGTACTTCCGACGGTGTCCACAAGATGGCAGCAGTGTATGTGCAACGTTTCAGACAGATAACTTGAAGTATGAGCAAACTACATGACATTTAGTGTGAAGTCACCCAGGTAAATTTGGTCAAATCGTGAAGGAGACATTTGGATTCATATTAACATTTTTCTGAAAGAATATCGTCAAATCTGTGTATTTGGACTTTGATTCGGGTTTTTCAGTATTAGTAGACATATTATAGGTTCAACATTTTCAAAACATCCAGTTTTCATAACTTCATAACTCTGAACATTCTTAGAATTCTTGTCTGCAATGAAAAGTCATGCTGTCGCAACAAGGTTAGTATCTACATTTTTTTCGTGACAGGGCTTTTCGGCTACTCCCGTAAAGCCCAGCTCAATGGCTATCTAGCTAGCTTTTTGACCCCGATTGGTGCTTATTTTGTCGTTCAAGTGAAGACCGCCCGGCGTCATCGGCGTGACATGAAGGCCTCACTCTCTGACCAAATTTGGTGTCCTATGGGATATACTAGGAATGTTAACATGAAGCTATAATAGTACAGTGAAGTCTTGTTACCTTCTAGGATCTCTGATATATCAAAGTGATTTGATTGGTTGAAACAACGTTTTAGGGTTAGATTTTCACAGATTCCTTTCTTTGCTAAATTGATCGAGAGGAAATACAAAATCAATTTCATACAGACAAAGACCTTTTTAGGATATGAAAATGATTTTTATCTAACAAAACGACACTTCATGTTATCTCTGGGACCCTTTGGATGATAAATCAGAGCAAGATTTCAGAATGTGGCACATTTTACCTTCAGAGGTGAATTTATCAAACCCTATCGCGGTGAAAAAAGTGTTTTGTTGTTAGGAGCTCTCACAAATAGCATGGCATATAATAGCTTACTGTAAATTGGACAGCGCAGTTATATTAACATTGCCACGTTCTGACCTTAGTTCCTTTGTTTTGTCTTTGTTTTAGTATGGTCAGGGCGTGAGTTGGGGTGGGCAGTCTATGTTCTTTTTTCTATAATTTGGGGTTTCCGTGTTTGGCCTGGTCAGAGGCAGCTGTCAATCGTTGTCCCTGATTGAGAACCATACTTAGGCAGCCTGTTCTCACCTTTGAGTTGTGGTTGATTATTTTCTGTTATGTGTCTGACACCTTTCAGAACTGTTTAGTTTCTCCTTTGTTATTTTTGTTTAGTGTTCTCGGTTTAATAAATATATGATGAACGCCTTACCACTCTGCGATTTGTTCCGATCTCTCCTACTCCTCCTCAGACGAAGAAGACGAGTGTCACAAACATGAATTGAACCTTTCAGGCGATATAAGATGCTTATATGTACCGATCTTTGTTGTTTCTCTAAAAAATCTGCGATCGTGACACAAGGCGCTGCATGATTTACAACTGTCCTGTTGATGGGACGCCGATCCCTTAAAAGAGGATTTATTAATTTTAACCTGCTTTTGGCAAACTGCTCACTAAACAATACTATTTCTACTCACAGATAAACACGGATCACAACACAAAGTCTGCTAATGTCGTCTGCAGATGGGATCAACACATGGGGTCACTAGTGTGGGAAAAGTAGTGGGCTGGCAGATGGGGAGCTGCATGGAATCGAGGTGTATCGTATCGAGGGTGTCGGTTCACTATAACACAGTTACATTGCATGTTCTAAAGCAGCACAACGCATATCAGAATGACTTCGGGGTTCTAGAATGTTCTAGAATGTTCTAGAATGTGAGCCCCCCCCCCCGCCCAAAATATTTCACAACTGAACTAAAATGTTAGGCCAACGTGCTGGACTGAAGAAACACAGCTATCTGAATTGTTCTCAAAGCCCCCAAGTCTGCTGTAATAAATAAGGAAACGTGGTAATTTAAACATTTTCATTTTGGCCTTGGATCAGTAGTTGGAGAACTGCCAGAAATATCTCGATGTTGACTGTATCGCGTTTAGTACCCTATTTCTTTCCAAGTGTGCTACTTTTACCCAGGGTCCACAGGGCTCTAGTCAAAAGTAGTGCATTTGGGACACACTTCTTGGATTCATGTTCAGTGTTTTTCAGAGTGCCTCGTACACTACACAGCACACACCACACTCGGTCTATATTCAGTCAGTGCACTGTTTCTGATGTAGTCTCAGCTATGGTTGTACATTCAAAAATACATTACAACATGAGATAGCGACCTACTTTTGATCTGGGCCCATGGTGCTCTGGTCTAAAGTAGTGCTCTATATAGGGAATAGGGTGCCATAGGGCTCTGGTCTAAAGTAGTGCACTATATACAGGGAATAGGGTTCCATAGGGCTCTAGTCTAAAGTAGTGCACTATATAGGGAATAGGGCTCTGGTCTAAAGTAGTGCACTATATAGGGAATAAGGCTCTGGTCTAAAGTAGTGCACTATATAGGGAATAGGGCTCTGGTCTAAAGTAGTGCACTATATAGGGAATAGGGTGCCATAGGACTCTGGACTAAAGTCTGTATGGAAGATGCAGTCTGTTACAAATGATGTGATTTTAATCTCCGCCCGTCTCAATGTCTTCAGTAATGTCTGAGGACTGTGGTGTAACCCTGTGGTGGAGCTCTGTGGTGTAGCTCTGTGGTGTAGCTCTGTGGTGGAGCTCTGTGGTGGAGCCATGTGGTGGAGCTCTGTGGTGGAGCCCTGTGGTGGAGCTCTGTGGTGGAGCACTGTAGTGGAGCTCTGTGGTGGAGCCCTGTGGTGGAGCTCTATGGTGTAGCTCTGTGGTGGAGCCCTGTGGTGGAGCCCTGTGGTGGAGCTCTGTGGTGCAGCTCTGTGGTGTAGCTCTGTGGTGAAGCTCTATGGTGTAGGTCTGTGGTGGAGCCCTGTGGTGGAGCTCTGTGGTGGAGCCCTGTGGTTGAGCACTATGGTGTAGCTCTGTGTTGGAGCCCTCTGGTGGAGCTCTATGGTGTAGCTCTGTGGTGGAGCCCTCTGGTGGAGTTCTATGGTGTAGCTCTGTGGTGGAGCCCTGTGGTGGAGCTCTGTGGTGTAGCTGTGTGGTGGAACCCTCTGGTGGAGCTCTATGGTGTAGCTCTGTGGTGGAGCCCTGTGGTGGAGCTCTGTGGTGGAGCTCTGTGGTGTAACCCTGTGGTGGAGGCCTGTGGTGTAACCCTGTGGTTGAGCCCTGTGGTGTAGCCCTGTAGTGTAACCCTGTGGTGGAGGCCTGTGGTGTACACCTGCATTGCTTGATGTTTGGGGTTTTAGGCTGGGTTTCTGTACAGCACTTTGAGATACTTTGAGCACTTTGAGCACTCTCTCATGCCGTCCCTGGAAGGGGTGCATCACCTGAGTGGGTTGATTCACTGATGTGGTCATCCTGTCTGGAGTTGGCACCCCCTTGGGTTGTGCCATGGCGGGAGATCTTGCAGGCTATGCTCAGCTTTGTCTCAGGATGGTAAGTTGGTGGTTGAGGATATCCCTCTAGTGGTGTGGGGCTGTGCTTTGGCAAAGTGGTGGGGGTTATATCCTTCCTGTTTGGCCCTGTCTGGGGGTGTCCTCGGATGGGGCCACAGTGTCTCCTGACCCCTCCTGTCTCAGCCTCCAGTATTTATGCTGCAGTAGTTTATGTGTCTGGGGGCTGGGTCAGTTTGTTATATCTGGAGTGCTTCTCCCTGTCATTCGGTGTCCTGTGTAAATCTAGATGTGCGTTCTCTAATTCTCTCCTTCTCTCTCTCGGAGGACCTGAGCCCTAGGACCATGCCCCAGGACTACTGTGTGGTGACTCCTTGCTGTCCCCAGTCCACCTGGCTGTGCTGCTGCTCCAGTTTCAACTGTTCTGCTTTATTATTGATAGGCCATGCTGGTCATTTATGAACATTTGAACATGTTGGCCATGTTCTGTTATAATCTCTACCCGGCACAGCCAGAAGAGGACTGGCCACCCCACATAGCCTGGTTCCTCTCTAGGTTTCTTCCTAGGTTTTGGCCTTTATAGGGAGTTTTTCCTAACCACCGTGCTTCTACACCTGCATTGCT
The DNA here is from genome assembly GCF_036934945.1 of Oncorhynchus masou masou. Classification (NCBI taxonomy): domain Eukaryota; kingdom Metazoa; phylum Chordata; class Actinopteri; order Salmoniformes; family Salmonidae; genus Oncorhynchus; species Oncorhynchus masou. The sequence goes on from NW_027015315.1 coordinate 10,145, forward strand.
TGCTGTTTGGGGTTTTAGGCTGGGTTTCTGTACAGCTCTTTGAGATATCAGCTGATGTAAGAAGGGCTATATAAATAAATTTGAATTTGATATCAGCTGATGTACGAATGGTTATATAAATACATTTTATTTGTAACCCTGTGGTTGAGCCCTGTGGTGGAGCCCTGTGGTGGAGCCCTGTGGTAGAGCCCTGTGGTGTAACCCTGTGGTAGAGCCCTGTGGTGGAACCCTGTGGTAGAGCCCTGTGGTGTAACCCTTTGGTAGAGCCCTGTGGTGTAACCCTGTGGTAGAGCCCGGTGGTGTAACCCTGTGGTGGAGCCCTGTGGTGTAGCCCTGTGGTAGAGCCCTGTGGTGTAACCCTGTGGTGTAGCCCTGTGGTAGAGCCCTGTGGTGTAACCCTGTGGTAGAGCCCTGTGGTGGAGCCCTGTGGTAGAGCCCTGTGGTAGAGCCCTGTGGTGGAACCCTGTGGTAGAGCCCTGTGGTGTAACCCTTTGGTAGAGCCCTGTGGTGTAACCCTGTGGTAGAGCCCTGTGGTAGAGCCCTGTGGTGGAGCCCTGTGGTGTAACCCTGTGGTAGAGCCCTGTGGTGTAACCCTGTGGTAGAGCCCTGTGGTTGAGCCCTGTGGTAGAGCCCTGTGGTGTAACCCTGTGGTAGAGCCCTGTAGTGTAACCCTGTGGTAGAGCCCTGTGGTGGAGCCCTGTGGCGTAACCCTGTGGTAGAGCCCTGTGGTGTAACCCTGTGGTAGAGCCCTGTGGTGTTACCCTGTGGTGTTACCCTGTGGTGTTACCCTGTGGTGGAGCCCTGTGTTAGAGCCCTGTGGTGGAGCCCTGTGGTGTAGCCCTGTGGTAGAGCCCTGTGGTGGAGCCCTGTGGTGTAACCCTGTGGTGTAACCCTGTGGTAGAGCCCTGTGGTGTTACCCTGTGGTGTTACCCTGTGGTGGAGCCCTGTGGTGTAACCCTGTGGTAGAGCCCTGTGGTGTTACCCTGTGGTGTTACCCTGTGGTGGAGCCCTGTGGTAGAGCCCTGTGGTGTTACCCTGTGTTGTTACCCTGTGTTAGAGCCCTGTGGTGGAGCCCTGTGGTGGATCCCTGTGTTAGAGCCCTGTGTTAGAGCCCTGTGGTGGAGCCCTGTGGTGGAGCCCTGTGGTGGAGCCCTGTGGTGGAGCCACAAAAGACCAGACCAGCATTTTAGATCTAACACAATAGAAAGCTCTAAATATTGACCTGGTCTGATATTCAACCAGAAAGCTCTAAATATTGATCTGTTCTGATATTCAACCAGAAAGCTCTAAATATTGATCTGTTCTGATATTCAACTAGAAAGCTCTAAATATTGATCTGTTCTGATATTCAGACAGAAAGCTCTAAATATTGATCTGTTCTGATATTCAACTAGAAAGCTCTAAATATTGATATGTTCTGATATTCAGACAGAAAGCTCTAAATATTGATCTGTTCTGATATTCAACTAGAAAGCTCTAAATATTGATATGTTCTGATATTCAGACAGAAAGCTCTAAATATTGATCTGTTCTGATATTCAGACAGAAAGCTCTAAATATTGATCTGTTCTGATATTCAACTAGAAAGCTCTAAATATTGATATGTTCTGATATTCAGA
>NW_027015316.1:0-11763 GCF_036934945.1 Oncorhynchus masou masou
TCAGGGCACAAGGGAAACAAGCGTAACAAGAGCAACAAAGGGTTCAACGACGATCAAAACGTCAACCGAAACTCTAGAAGCTCTGATAAGAGATGTACTGCATTGGAAGGAATTTGAGAAAGAGGACAAGGATAAGGCGTAAAATTGCCGAAATGTACTCCGTTCGCGAGGACCTCAACATTCACATTACCCCCGCCCTCACTCATATCCCTGTCCAGGTCCCGCTCATCTAGACACAAGCCCACAGGCTTTGTCTAGATTCTGATACAGATGTGGAGACGCACAAGGTATCCTCACCCATTCCAAAAGTGGACCCACTGGGTCACGAAGATGGGTTATCAATCTTGAAAATTGACACAGATAACCCACCGCTCCATTCTTCCAACCCACTCCACTTTGTTGGCGATATGACGAGAAAAACCAACTCGAACAGGACATACTTCAAAGCAGTCTTAGAGGACTGTTTGACCTGTGATAGAGTTTCTATATTTCATATCTCAAATTTTACTGGATGAACTCAAAAGGGCAGTGGAGCCAGCAAAACATTGGTTAAAATTGGAACGGTGCGAAACTACACTTCGAGATTCCACTCAGGCTATTTCACCTCTAACCAAGCTTAAAACAACTTCAAAGCGTGTCCCTTTGTACTGTAGAATGGTGCCAGAGAGGATGGCTGCATTTTACATGCTCAACTATGTTATTTTATTTGTTTTTTGTGTTTGTAACTTTATTTTTTTCTTGTTTTGTACATGATGTTGCTGCTACCATCTCTTATGAACAAAAATTACTTCTGGACATCAGAACAGCAATTACTCACCATGAACTGGAAGAAGCTTTTTGGTTCGAGGCAAGCAACACTGAAACAATCATGAGCGCATCAGCTCTTCCTGACAACTGTGTGATCACGCTTTCTGCAGCCGATGTGAGTAAGACCTTTAACCTCTGGGCAAGGGGGCAGTATTTTGACTTCCGAATAAAATGTCTGCCCATGGTAAACTGCCTGTTACTCAGGTCCAGAAGCTAGGATATGCATATAATTGGTAGAGTTGGATAGAAACCAAACTGTTAAAATAAGGTCCGTGAGTATAACAGAACTAATATGGCAGGCGAAACCCCGAAGACAAACCATCCAAAAAAAATTATAATTCAGCCTACCAATGTTTCCAATGGCGGTCATGTTTATGATGAGGCAAAATCCTCCCAGATTGCAGTTCCTAGGGCTTCCATTAGATGTCAACAGTCTTTAGAAATAGTTTCTAATAGTTTGCTTTTTTTTGGAAAAATGCGCAAGAATTTGTAATTATTCTAAGTGGCTCCCATTTTGGCTGTAGTGTTTTCAAGCGCGTGGATGAGAGCTGTTCTTTGTTGTTTATCTCCGGTAAAGACAATAACGATTCTCCGTCTTAAATTTGATCATTTATTTACGTATTAGGGTACCTAAGGTTTGATTATAACAGTTGTTTGACTTGTTTAGAGAAGTTTACTGGTAACGTTGAATGTTGAGGGTAAAATCTTCTTTAGGGTCATTGCCCAGAGGATGGCCGAGTACCTGCAAAGGAACGCGTACGTCGATACATCTGTACAGAAGGCAGGAATATCAGGGTTCTCTGGCTGCTTGGAACATTCCAGCATGATCTGGCACCAGATCCAAATGGCCAAGGTGGAGAAAAGGGACTTCCATGTAGTCTTCCTCGACCTCGCCAATGCATTTGGCTCTGTGCCCCATGAACTCCTGTGGTCTGCCTTCAGATTTTTCCACATACCGGACACCATCACAAACCTGGTGAAGTCGTACTTCCAGGATCTGCAGTTCTGCTTCACCACCTCAGAGTTCACCACCTCATGGCAGTGCCTGAATGTAGGTATAATGGCGGGATGTACCATTTCTCCGTTGGCATTCACAATGGCAATGGAGGTTATCATCAGATCCTCAAAATGGGTTGCTGGTGGACAGCGAGTCGACTCTGGTTTCCGCCTCCCTCCACTCAGAGCCTACATGGACGACATTACAACATTGACCACCACTGTCCCATGCACCAGGAGACTGCTCAGAAAACTCGAGGAGAACATCAGCTGGGCCCGTATGAAGATTAAACCATCCAAGTCACGCAGCATCTCGATTGTGAAGGGAGTACTCTCTGACCTGAAATTCTTCATCGGAGATGACCAAATCCCAACAGTGTCTGAGCAGCCGGTAAAAAGCCTTGGAAGGTGGTATGATGCAAGCCTGAAGGACAAAGACCAGGTGCAACAGCTGCGCAAAGACATCAGTAGTAGCCTACAGTCCATCGACAACACCCAGCTACCTGGAAAGTTAAAGGCCTGGTGTCTGCAGTTTGGTCTCCTACCCGGGTGTTGTGGCCCTTAGCACTGTATGAGGTTCCAATCTCAACAGTGGAGAAGATGGAAAGAGGAGTCACAGGCTACTTAAAGAAGTGGCTCGGAGTTCCACGATGCCTTACCACCATAGGCCTCTATGGAGATGGTGTCCTCAAGTTGCCCCTCACCAGTCTAACAGAGGAATTCAAGTGTGCAAAAACCAGGCTCCAGATGACACTGAATGAATCTCGAGACCCAGTGGTGAGCAACAACGCGCCGACCTTGGCAACTGGGCGCAAATGGAGGCCAGGAAAAGCAGTCCAGGAGGCAACAGCAGCCCTCAGACATGCTGACATTGTGGGTCATGTTCAGCAAGGAAGAGGAGGCCTTGGGCTAACTAGCCGTGCTGCTTGGAGTAAGGCCACTGCACCAGAGCGGCGGAAGATGGTAGTGCAGGAAGTACGCCATCAGGAGGAGGCTGCAAGGAGGGCCAAGGCAGTCTCTCTTGCCAAACAGGGACAGTGGACTCGATGGGACAGTGTGGAGAAGAGGAAGATCAGCTGGAAGGATCTGTGGGCCATGGAAGCGAGGCGGTTGAGCTTTTCAATCAGAGCAACATATGACGTCCTTCCAACACCAGTTAATCTTCACCAATGGTATGGTGAAGATCCGGACTGTGCCCTCTGTTCCATGCCAGCCAACCTCAGGCACATTCTCACAGGGTGTAAAACAAGCCTCACCCAAGGACGCTACACTTGGCGTCACAACCAAGTCCTTAAAAACCTTGCGTCCGCCCTGGAGGACAAGCGAGCTGCCACCAACTCCCTACCACCCACAGCAGCATCACACTCCTTACGGACAAACTTTGTCCGCGAAGGGGTTAAACCACCGAAGAGCGGCTCTACACCATTAGAGCGAGACCAGCTGCGCTTGGCCCGCGACTGGAAAATGCTAGCTGACATTGGCCGGCAACTTGTGTTTCCTCCGGAGATCGCAACCACCACCCTAAGACCTGACATGGTGCTCTGGTCCCGTTCACTCAATAAGGTCTTCATCATTGAGCTCACAGTACCCTGGGAAAACTCAGTAGATGAGGCTTATGAGCGAAAACATCTGCGCTATGCTGATCTAGCTGCCGAAGCACGGCATCATGGCTGGAACACAGAAGTCCGACCAGTGGAGGTGGGCTGCAGAGGTTTTGTGGCAACATCTACAACCAGACTGCTTAGAGACCTGGGAATTAAGGGCCAGAGCCAGCGTTCGGCAATCAAAGCTGTATCAGAGGCGGCAGAAGGCAGCAGTCAGTGGCTCTGGATGAAGAGGAAAGACCCCAGCTGGGCCCCGAAGTGAGAGGGCCAGGAGGTATGCGGTCAACAATGCTTGACTCAGGGAGGAGGACGCCCCTGCCATGCATAGTCCCATGGGATGTTGGCTATCAACAACAAGGCAACTCCTATGACTAATTGGGAATGGGACGCAAGCGTAGGATTGATCACCCTGTCGCTGGCCGCCTTTGGGGAGGGTGTATAGTGTGAAAGGCCGAAACACCCTAGGAACCAAAGGTACACTACTGACGATGCGCTCCCCAAATTTCACCACGTTCACTGTTTATTAACTCTTGGAAGTGCTTGCACAACGGATAGTAACATCTCATCCTGTGTTCTTGGAATCATTCATTTTGTATGCATTTTGAAGGAGGGAAACCGGTGGATTATTGAATGAAGCGCGCCAGCTAAACTGAGTTTTGAGGATAAAAAGAAGGACATTATCGAACAAAAGGACCATTTGTGATGTAGTTGGGACCTTTTGGCGTGCCAACAAAAGAAGATCTTCAAAGGTAAGGCATTTATTATATTGCTATTTCTGACTTTCTTGGCGCACTTGCCTGGTTGAAAAATGTTTTCCATGCTTTTGTGTGCTGGGCGCTGTCCTCAGATAATCGCATGGTGTGCTTTCGCCGTAAAGCCCTTTTGAAACCCTACCACAGCAGCTGGATTAACAAGAAGTTAAGCTTTATTTTGATGTATGACACTTGTATTTTCATGAATGTTAAATATTTCTATTTCTTTTAATTTGAATTTCGCTCTCTGCAATTTCACCGGATGTTGTCGAGGTGGGTCGCTAGCGGAACGCCTGCACCACAAAGGTTAAACAGGTTAACCTTCACAAGTCCGCAGTGCCAGACGGATTACCAGGACATGTACTCCGAGCATGCACTGACCAACTGGCAAGTGTCTTCACTGACATTTTCAACCTCTCCCTGTCTGAGTCTGTAATACCAACATGTTTCAAGCAGACCACCATAGTCCTTGTGCCCAAGAACAATAAGGTAACCTGCCTAAATGACTACCGACGCATAGCACTCACGTCTGTAGTCATGAAGTGCTTTGAAAGGCTGGTCATGGCTACAATCAACACCATTATTCCAGAAACCTTAGCCCCACACCAATTTGAATACCGCCATAACAGGTCCACAGATGATGCAATTTCTATTGCTATCCACACTGCTCTTTCCCACGTGGACAAAAGGAACACCTACGTGAGAATGCTGTTCATTGACTACAGCTCAGCGTTCAACACCATAGTGCCCACAAAGCTCATCACTAAGGTAAGAACCCCTGAAACTGGATCCTGGACTTCCTGACGAGCCACCCCCAGGTGGTAAGGGTAGGTAACAACACATCTGCCACGCTGATCCTCAACACTTGGTGCCCCTCAGGGGTGTGTGCTCAGTCCCCTCCTGTACTCCCTGTTCACTCATGACTGCACAGCCAGGCACGACTCCAACACCATCATTCATTTTGCAGATGACACAACAGTGGTAGGCCTAATCACCGACAACAACGACAGACAAAAAAGATGATTGTGGACTACAGGAATAGGAGGACCGTGCACGCCCAATTCTCATCGACGGGGCTGCAGTGGAGCAGGTTGAAAGCTTTAAGTTCCTTTGTGTTTACATCATCAACAAACTAGCATGGTCCAAGCACACCAAGACCGTCGTGAAGAGGGCACAACAAAACCTATTCCCCCTCAGAAGACTGAAAAGATTTGGCATGGGTCCTCAGATCCTCAAAATGTTCTACAGCTGCACCATCGAGAGCATGGTTGCATCACTGCCTAATATGGCAAATGCTCGGCCTCTGACCACAAGGCACTACAGATGGTAGTGCATATGGCCCAGTACATCACTGGGGTCAAGTTTCCTGCCATCGTGGACCTCAATACCAGGCAGTATCAGAGTAAGGGAATTCCCCCCTGAAATGGACAAAAATGAATGGGAAACCATTGGCATAGTACAAACCATGTACACGATGGACAATACCACCCAAATCGGCGTTGATTCATGCAAAATGTTTTGCAAATGCCATATGGCAATTGCCAGTTGTAACACTTCAGAAATCCAACAGGTGGCGTGTGCGCTCCACCTTGGTTTTTCATATAGGAAATGGACCCCAAGTCAACATCCAAAAGCCAAATTTTGAAAAAATGATTTTTTTTGTCAAAAACTTATCACCCCTTAAAAAAGTGCTTTCTGGACTGTTTTTCGAAATTCTTTCGCTTTTTTTTTGTCAATTACACATGTGTAAGAACTGTATGAATATACTTTTGTCCAATTTTATTATCATAATTTTTTTTTTTTTACTTGCGCATTATTGCATGTGTTTTCTCCATTTGCAATATGATTTCATAGGAAGTCAGAAGTCAAAAGTCAATAATTGTAAAATTTCATAAACTTCACACACCCCTAAAAAAGTGCTTTCTGGACCGTTTTTCAAAATTCTTTAGAATTTTGTGTCAATTACACACGTATAAGAACTGTATCAACATACTTTAGTCATATTTTATTATCATAATTTTTTTTTTTTTTTTACTTGTGCATTAGGCATATGTTTTCTCCATTTGGAACATGATTTCATAGGAAGTCAAAAGTCAAAAATGGCAAAATTTCATAAAAAACTTCACACACCCCTAAAAAAGTGCTTTCTGGACCGTTTTTCGAAATTCTTTAGAATTTTTATGTCAATTACACACGTATAAGAACTGTATCAACATACTTTAGTCATATTTTATTATCATATTTTTTTTTTTACTTGTGCATAAGGCATATGTTTTGTGGGGGCCAAATGTCATAAGAAATTTGACATGCTCAAAAATCCTGCAGAAATGCAAAATTGACTGGCCTGATGAACTCGGGATGGCCGGGCAGTGATTGTTGTTCCTTTCAATCACTCGTGGTGTTGATTTCATCATGTCCATTTGTTTAGGTTTTCTCACTTTTGCAAAGTCACTGTGCATTTGCAATATGGTTAACTGGGCATTCACCATCACGAATTTGTCATGCTATAAAAATCGTGCAGGAATGCCAAATTGACTGGCCCGATGAACTCGGAATGGCTGGGCAGTGATTCTGGTACCTCTCCATCGCTCGTTAGGGTTGATTTCAGCCAACCTCTACCGAATTGAACTTCAACTACCCGGTCAACATTCCGCGTCGCTCCACAGGTAGTATCACATTTTCATTTCACTTCATTACAGTACAACGGTTTGATTTGTTTGATCGTAGCTAGCCAGCTACATAGCCGTCTTTATATCTAAGACAATTGTGTAGTCTAGAGCGATTTTCTAGGTTAGCTGGCCAGCTATTGTCGTTCTTTTAACGTAGCTAGCCAGCTAGCCCCCGAATAGCAGCACTGTAGAAACTATTACAGTACAACGGTTTGATTTGTTTGATCGTAGCTAGCTAGCTACATAGCCGTCTTTGTTTCTAAGACAATTGTGTAGCCTAGAGCGATTTTCTAGGTTAGCTAGCCAGCTATTGTCGTTCTTTTAAGGTAACGTAACGCAATCAACCTGCTAGCTAGCCAGCTAGCCCCGAATAGCAGCACTGTAGAAACTATTACACTCAGAACGACTTGATTAGTGTAGTGTCAACATCGCAGCCACTACCAGCTAGCCTACTCCAGCAGTACTGTATCGTTTCAATCATTTTAGTCAATAAGATTCTTGCTACGTAAGCTTAACTTTCTGAACATTCGAGACGTGTAGTCCACTTGTCATTCCAATCTCCTTTGCATTAGCGTAGCCTCTTCTGTAGCCTGTCAACTATGTGTCTATCTATCCCTGTTCTCTCCTCTCTGCACAGACCATACAAACGCTCCACACCGCGTGGCCGCGGCCACCCTGATCTGGTGGTCCCAGCGCGCACGACCCACGTGGAGTTCCAGGACTCCGGTAGCCTCTGGAACTGCCGATCTGCGGCCAACAAGGCAGAGTTCATCTCAGCCTATGCCTCCCTCCAGTCCCTCGACTTCTTGGCACTGACGGAAACATGGATCACCACAGACAACACTGCTACTCCTACTGCTCTCTCTTCGTCCGCCCACGTGTTCTCGCACACCCCGAGAGCTTCTGGTCAGCGGGGTGGTGGCACCGGGATCCTCATCTCTCCCAAGTGGTCATTCTCTCTCTCTCCCCTTACCCATCTGTCTATCGCCTCCTTTGAATTCCATGCTGTCACAGTTACCAGCCCTTTCAAGCTTAACATCCTTATCATTTATCGCCCTCCAGGTTCCCTCGGAGAGTTCATCAATGAGCTTGATGCCTTGATAAGCTCCTTTCCTGAGGACGGCTCACCTCTCACAGTCCTGGGCGACTTTAACCTCCCCACGTCTACCTTTGACTCATTCCTCTCTGCCTCCTTCTTTCCACTCCTCTCCTCTTTTGACCTCACCCTCTCACCTTCCCCCCTACTCACAAGGCAGGCAATACGCTCGACCTCATCTTTACTAGATGCTGTTCTTCCACTAACCTCATTGCAACTCCCCTCCAAGTCTCCGACCACTACCTTGTATCCTTTTCCCTCTCGCTCTCATCCAACACTTCCCACACTGCCCCTACTCGGATGGTATCGCGCCGTCCCAACCTTCGCTCTCTCTCCCCCTTACTCTCTCCTCTTCCATCCTATCATCTCTTCCCTCTGCTCATACCTTCTCCAACCTATCTCCTGATTCTGCCTCCTCAACCCTCCTCTCTTCCCTTTCTGCATCCTTTGACTCTCTATGTCCCCTATCCTCCAGGCCGGCTCGGTCCTCCCCTCCCGCTCCGTGGCTCGATGACTCATTGCGAGCTCACAGAACAGAGCTCCGGGCAGCCGAGCGGAAATGGAGGAGAACTCGCCTCCCTGCGGACCTGGCATCCTTTCACTCCCTCCTCTCTACATTTTCCTCCTCTGTCTCTGCTGCTAAAGCCACTTTCTACCACTCTAAATTCCAAGCATCTGCCTCTAACCCTAGGAAGCTCTTTGCCACCTTCTCCTCCCTACTGAATCCTCCTCCCCCCCCTCCTCCCTCTCTGCAGATGACTTCGTCAACCATTTTGAAAAGAAGGTCGACGACATCCGATCCTCGTTTGCTAAGTCAAACGACACCGCTGGTTCTGCTCACACTTCACTACCCTGTGCTCTGACCTCTTTCTCCCCTCTCTCTCCAGATGAAATCTCGCTTCTTGTGACGGCCGGCCGCCCAACAACCTGCCCGCTTGACCCCATCCCCTCCTCTCTTCTCCAGACCATTTCCGGAGACCTTCTCCCTTACCTCACCTCGCTCATCAACTCATCCCTGACCGCTGGCTACGTCCCTTCCGTCTTCAAGAGAGCGAGAGTTGCACCCTTCTGAAAAAACCTACACTCGATCCCTCCGATGTCAACAACTACAGACCAGTATCCCTTCTTTCTTTTCTCTCCAAAACTCTTGAACGTGCCGTCCTTGGCCAGCTCTCCCGCTATCTCTCTCAGAATGACCTTCTTGATCCAAATCAGTCAGGTTTCAAGACTAGTCATTCAACTGAGACTGCTCTTCTCTGTATCACGGAGGCACTCCGCACTGCTAAAGCTAACTCTCTCTCCTCTGCTCTCATCCTTCTAGACCTATCGGCTGCCTTCGATACTGTGAACCATCAGATCCTCCTCTCCACCCTCTCCGAGTTGGGCATCTCCGGCGCGGCCCACGCTTGGATTGCGTCCTACCTGACAGGTCGCTCCTACCAGGTGGCGTGGCGAGAATCTGTCTCCTCGCCACGCGCTCTCACCACTGGTGTCCCCCAGGGCTCTGTTCTAGGCCCTCTCCTATTCTCGCTATACACCAAGTCACTTGGCTCTGTCATAACCTCACATGGTCTCTCCTATCATTGCTATGCAGACGACACACAATTAATCTTCTCCTTTCCCCCTTCTGATGACCAGGTGGCGAATCGCATCTCTGCATGTCTGGCAGACATATCAGTGTGGATGACGGATCACCACCTTAAGCTGAACCTCGGCAAGACGGAGCTGCTCTTCCTCCCGGGGAAGGACTGCCCGTTCCATGATCTCGCCATCACGGTTGACAACTCCATTGTGTCCTCCTCCCAGAGCGCTAAGAACCTTGGCGTGATCCTGGACAACACCCTGTCGTTCTCAACCAACATCATGGCGGTGGCCCGTTCCTGTAGGTTCATGCTCTACAACATCCGCAGAGTACGACCCTGCCTCACACAGGAAGCGGCGCAGGTCCTAATCCAGGCACTTGTCATCTCCCGTCTGGATTACTGCAACTCGCTGTTGGCTGGGCTCCTGCCTGTGCCATTAAACCCCTACAACTCATCCAGAACGCCGCAGCCCGTCTGGTGTTCAACCTTCCCAAGTTCTCTCACGTCACCCCGCTCCTCCGCTCTCTCCACTGGCTTCCAGTTGAAGCTCGCATCCGCTACAAGACCATGGTGCTTGCCTACGGAGCTGTGAGGGGAACGGCACCGCAGTACCTCCAGGCTCTGATCAGGCTCTACACCCAAGCAAGGGCACTGCGTTCATCCACCTCTGGCCTGCTCGCCTCCCTACCACTGAGGAAGTACAGTTCCCGCTCAGCCCAGTCAAAACTGTTCGCTGCTCTGGCCCCCCAATGGTGGAACAAACTCCCTCACGACGCCAGGACAGCGGAGTCAATCACCACCTTCAGGAGACACCTGAAACCCCACCTCTTCAAGGAATACCTAGGATAGGATAAGTAATCCTTCTCACCCCCCCCCTCCCCCTCCCCCTTAATGATTTAGATGCACTATTGTAAAGTGGCTGTTCCACTGGATGTCAGAAGGTGAATTCACCAATTTGTAAGTCGCTCTGGATAAGAGCGTCTGATAAATGACTTAACCTCTTGAAACTCCCCATCCCGGATCCGGGATTGTGACTAAGCCTCAGGCTCATTAGCATAACGCAACGTTAACGATTTCTGAAAATCGCAAATAAAATTAAAATAATGCGTTTGCTCTCAAGCTTAGCCTTTTCTTAACAACACTGTCATCTCAGATTTTCAAAATATGCTTTTGAACCATAGAAATTGACTAACTTGTGTAAGAGTATGCAAAGCTAGCATAGCATTTTGTGTAGCATGTAGCACGCAACATTTTCACAAAAGCCAGATAACCAAATAAATAAAATCATTTACCTTTGAAGAGCTTCTGATGTTTTCAATGAGGAGACTCCCAGCCACATACCAAATGCGCAGTGTTTCCTGAAAGCGTCTGTGTGTAGGAGAAATCGTTCCGTTTTCTACATTGCGCCTGGCTACGAAACGAACCGAAAATGCAGTCACCTACAACGTGAAACTTTTTCCGGATTAACTACATAATATCGACGAAACATGGCAAACGTTGTTTGGAATCAATCTTCAAGGTGTTTTTTCACATATCTCTTCATTGACATGCAGTTCTTGGAAGCTTGCTTCTCTCTCTCTGCTCCATGGAAAAATACTGGCAGGTGACTTTTGCGCACCAATTTCGGCGCAGGACACCGGGCGGACACGTGGTAAATGTGGTCTCTTATGGTCAATCTTCCAACGATCTGCCTACAAATACGTCACAATGCTGCAGACACCTTGGGAAACGACAGAAAGGGCAGACTCATTCCTCTTGCGTTCACAGCCATATAAGGAGATCATCAAAGACAGAGCCTCAAAAATCCTTGTCATTTCCTGGATGCCAAGTCATCTTGGTTTTGCCTGAAGCTCACGTTCTAGGGCACGCACAGAGAAGATATTTGTATTTCTGGACACGTCAGAGTGTTTTCTTTCGAACAGTAGCAATTATATGCATAGTCGAGCATCTTTTTGTGACAAAATATCTTGTTTAAAACGGGAACGTTTTTCTTCCAAAAATGAAATAGCGCCACCATAAGTGTAAGAGGTTAAATGTAAATGTAATGTCACTTTTGGTGATGGTACCTCACCGCTTAAACATATTGCAAATGGACAAGAGTCACCAGCAAGTCACCGTCCATCAGTCAATTTGATATCATTCTGACACCAAACTGATACAAACTGACACCAAACCCACTTTTCCCAACTCGTTTAGGAGCCAAGTATCACATACTTCAGAGCTGGGCCAAAATTCACAACGCCTTCGGTTCAAACC
>NW_027015317.1:5000-11762 GCF_036934945.1 Oncorhynchus masou masou
CTATGACCACCACACTGCAGAACACACAGTGAACACACACACACACACACACACACACACACACACACACACACACACACACACACACACACCAGGACCAAGTCTGTTAGCCCTATGGTTATCCCCATGACCACCACACAGGGTACCAGTACTGAGTAACGATATCTTGACTATATACACAGGGTACCAGGCTATATACACAGGGTACCGGTACTGAGTAATGATATCTTGGCCTATATACAGGGTACCAGGCTATATACAGGGTACCAGGCTATATACACAGGTACCAGTACTGAGTAATGATATCATGGCTATATACACAGGGTACCAGTACTGAGTAACGATATCTTGGTTATATACACGAGTGCCAGGCTATATACACAGGGTACCAGTACTGAGTAACGATATCTTGGTTATATACACAGGGTACCAGGCTATATACACAGGTACCAGGCTATATACACAGGGTACCCTGCTATATACACAGGGTACCAGGCTATATACACAGGGTACCAGGCTATATACACAGGGTACCAGGCTATATACACAGGGTACCAGGCTATATACACAGGGTACCAGGCTATATACACCGGGTACCAGGCTATATACACCGGGTACCAGGCTATATACACAGGTTACCAGGCTATATACACAGGGTACCCTGCTATATACACAAGGGTACCAGGCTATACACAGGTACCAGGCTATATACACAGGGTACCCTGCTATATACACAGGGTGCCAGGCTATATACACAGGGTACCAGGCTATATACACAGGGTACCAGGCTATATACACAGGGTACCAGGCTATATACACAGGGTACCAGGCTATATACACCGGGTACCAGGCTATATACACCGGGTACCAGGCTATATACACAGGTTACCAGGCTATGCACACAGGGTACCAGGCTATATGCACAGGGTACCAGTACTGAGTAACGATATCTTGGCTATATACAGTGAGTACCAGTACTGAGTCAATGTGCAGGAGTACGAGAGTAATAACATGGCTATATACACAGGGTACCAGGCTATATACACAGGGTACCGGTACTGAGTAATGATATCTTGGCTATATACACAGGGTACCAGGCTATATACACAGGGTACCAGTACTGAGTCAGTGTGCATGGGTGAGGTAATAACTTGGCTATATACACAGGGTACCAGTACTGAGTCAATGTGCAGGGGTATGAGGTAATAACATGGCTATATACACAGGGTACCAGTACTGAGTCAATGTGAAGGGGTATGAGGTAATAACTTGGCTATATACACAGGGTACCAGTACTGAGTCAATGTGCATGGGTATGAGGTAATAACTTGGCTATATACACAGGGTACCAGTACTGAGTCAATGTGCAGGGTATGAGGTAATAACATGGCTATATACACAGGGTACCGGTACTGAGTCAATGTGCAATATACTGAGGTAATAACATGGTTAAATACACAGGGTACCAGTACTGAGTCAATGTGCAGGGGTATGAGGTAATAACATGGCTATACAGTGAGTACCAGTACTGAGTCAATGTGCAGGGGTATGAGGTAATACCATGGCTATATACACAGGGTACCAGTACTGAGTAACGATATCTTGGCTATATACACAGGGTACCAGGCTATATACACAGGGTACCAGTACTGAGTAACGATATCTTGGCTATATACACAGGGTACCAGGCTATACACAGGGTGCCGGTACTGAGTAACGATATCTTGGTTATATACAGTGAGTACCAGTACTGAGTCAATGTGCAGGGTGCGAGGTAATAACATGGCTATATACCTGGGGTACCAGTACGCAGAGTCTGAGGTGAATTGGGGTACATGTACATGTAGGCCAAGGGTAAAGTGAGGAAACAGGATAGATAATAAACAGTAGCAGCAGTGTATATGATGACTCAAAAAAGGGTCAATGCTATTTGGTTACCAAATTCAATGACTTATGGCTTGGGGATAAAAAGGTGTTCAACCAACCAGCATCAGGATCCAATCAACCCATTTTATAAGAGAGCTTAATAACGCCAGGAGGTGTGGTATACACCACAGCTAAGGGCCGTTCTTGGAAGCACGATGCAACGGAGTCCTTAGCCGTGGTATATTGGCCATTCATCATAGTCACTGAGGTGCCTTGTTGCTATTATAGTCTGGTTACCGTGAATAGACCAGGGAAAATCTATATTTTTGTAATACCTGTGGTATATGGGTACACCATGGCTGTCAATCAGCATTCAGGGTTGAACCACCCAGTTAATAATAATGTATAGTCAGCTGGTCGCTACGCACGGCACTATATCAACACACCTGGACCCGCAATATCAACACACCAGGAGCCACTATATCAACACACCTGGACCCACTATATCAACACCTGGACCACAATATCAACACACCTGGACCCACTATATCAATAACCTGGACCCACTATATCAACACACCAGGAGCCACTATATCAACACACCTGGACCCACAATATCAACACCTGGACCCACAATATCAACACACCTGGACCCACTATATCAACTAACCTGGACCCACTATATCAACACACCAGGAGCCACTATATCAACACACCTGGACCCACTATATCAACACAC
The DNA here is from genome assembly GCF_036934945.1 of Oncorhynchus masou masou. Classification (NCBI taxonomy): domain Eukaryota; kingdom Metazoa; phylum Chordata; class Actinopteri; order Salmoniformes; family Salmonidae; genus Oncorhynchus; species Oncorhynchus masou. The sequence continues at coordinate 7,606 of NW_027015317.1, forward strand.
CTGGACCCACTATATCAACACACCAGGAGCCACTATATCAACACACCTGGACCCACTATATCAACTAACCTGGACCCACTATATCAACTAACCTGGACCCACTATATCAACACACCTGGACCCACTATATCAACACACCTGGACCCGCTATATCAACACACCTGGACCCACTATATCAACACACCTGGACCCACTATATCAACACACCTGGACCCACTATATCAACACACCTGGACCCGCTATATCAACACACCTGGACCCACTATATCAACACACCTGGACTCGCAATATCAACACACCTGGACCCACTATATCAACACACCTGGACCCACTATATCAACTAACCTGGACCAGCTATATCAACACACCTGGACCCACTATATCAACACACCTGGACCCACTATATCAACACCTGGACCCACTATATCTGGACCCACTATATCAACACACCTGGACCCACTATATCAACACACCTGGACCCACTATATCAACACACCTGGACCCACTATATCAACACACCTGGACCCACTATATCAACTAACCTGGACCCACTATATCAACACACCTGGACCCACTATATCAACACACCTGGACCCACTATATCAACACCTGGACCCACTATATCAACACACCAGGACCCACTATATCAACACACCAGGACCCACTATATCAACTAACCTGGACCCACTATATCAACACACCTGGACCCACTATATCAACACACCTGGACCCACTATATCAACTAACCTGGACCCACTATATCAACACACCAGGACCCACTATATCAACTAACCTGGACCCACTATATCAACACACCTGGACCCACTATATCAACACACCTGGACCCACTATATCAACACACCTGGACCCACTATATCAACTAACCTGGACCCACTATATCAACACACCTGGACCCACTATATCAACACACCTGGACCCACTATATCAACACACCTGGACCCACTATATCAACACACCTGGACCCACTATATCAACTAACCTGGACCCACTATATCAACACACCTGGACCCACTATATCAACACACCTGGACCCGCAATATCAAAACACATGGACCCACTATATCAACACACCTGGACCCACTATATCAACACACCTGGACCCACTATATCAACACACCTGGACCCACTATATAAACACACCTGGACCCACTATATCAACTAACCTGGACCCGCTATATCAACTAACCTGGACCCGCTATATCAACACACCTGGAGCCACTATATCAACACACCTGGACCCACTATATCAACTAACCTGGACCCACTATATCAACACACCTGGACCAACTATATCAACACACCTGGACCCACTATATCAACTAACCAGGACCCACTATATCAACACACCTGGAGCCACTATATCAACACACCTGGACCCACTATATCAACTAACCTGGACCCACTATATCAACACACTGGACCCACTATATCAACACACCTGGACCCGTAATATCAACACACCTGGGACCCACTATATCAACACACCTGGACCCACTATATCAACTAACCTGACCCAATTATATCAACACACCTGGACCCACTATATCAACACACCTGGACCCACCATATCAACTAACCTGGACCCACTATATCAACACACCTGACCCACTATATTAACACACCTGGACCCGCTATATATCAACTAACCTGGACCCACTATATCAACACACCTGGACCCGCTATATCAACACACCTGGACCCGCTTATATCAACACACCAGGACCCGCTATATCAACACACCTGGATCCACTATATCAACACACCTGGACCCACTATATCAACACTCCTGGACCCGCTATATCAACACACCAGGACCCGCTTATATCAACACACCTGGATCCACTATATCAACACACCTGGACCCACTATATCAACACTCCTGGAACTGCTATATCAACACTCCTGGAAACCACTATATCAACACACCTGGACCAACTATATCAACACACCTGGACCCGCTATATCAACACACCTAGACCCATTATATCAACACACCAGGACCCACTATATCAACACACCTGGACCCACTATATCAACACTCCTGGAAACCACTATATCAACACACCTGGATCCGCTATGTCAACACACCAGGACCCGCTATATCAACACACCTGGATCTGCTATATCAACACACCTGGACCCGCTATATCAACTAACCCGACCCGCTTTATCAACACACCAGGACCCACTATATCAACACACCTGGACCCACTATATCAACTAACCTGGACCCACTATATCAACACACCTGGACCCACTATATCAACACACCTGGACCCACTATATCAACACACCTGGACCCACTATATCAACACACCTGGACCCACTATATCAACTAACCTGGACCCACTATATCAACACACCTGGACCCACTATATCAACACACCTGGACCCACTATATCAACTAACCTGGACCCACTATATCAACACACCAGGACCCACTATATCAACTAACCTGGACCCACTATATCAACACACCTGGACCCACTATATCAACACACCTGGACCCACTATATTAACACACCTGGACCCACTATATCAACTAACCTGGACCCACTATATCAACACACCTGGACCCACTATATCAACACACCTGGACCCACTATATCAACACACCTGGACCCACTATATCAACACACCTGGACCCACTATATCAACTAACCTGGACCCACTATATCAACACACCTGGACCCACTATATCAACACACCTGGACCCGCAATATCAAAACACATGGACCCACTATATCAACACACCTGGACCCACTATATCAACACACCTGGACCCACTATATCAACACACCTGGACCCACTATATCAACTAACCTGGACCCGCTATATCAACTAACCTGGACCCGCTATATCAACACACCTGGAGCCACTATATCAACACACCTGGACCCACTATATCAACTAACCTGGACCCACTATATCAACACACCTGGACCAACTATATCAACACACCTGGACCCACTATATCAACTAACCAGGACCCACTATATCAACACACCTGGAGCCACTATATCAACACACCTGGAGCCACTATATCAACACACCTGGACCCACTATATCAACACACCTGGACCAACTATATCAACACACCTGGACCCGCAATATCAACACACCTGGACCCACTATATCAACACACCTGGACCCACTATATCAACACACCTGGACCCACTATATCAACACACCTGGACCCACTATATCAACTAACCTGGACCCACTATATCAACACACCTGGACCCACTATATTAACACACCTGGACCCGCTATATCAACTAACCTGGACCCACTATATCAACACACCTGGACCCGCTATATCAACACACCTGGACCCGCTATATCAACACACCAGGACCCGCTATATCAACACACCTGGATCCACTATATCAACACACCTGGACCCACTATATCAACACTCCTGGAACTGCTATATCAACACTCCTGGAAACCACTATATCAACACACCTGGACCAACTATATCAACACACCTGGACCCGCTATATCAACACACCTAGACCCATTATATCAACACACCAGGACCCACTATATCAACACACCTGGACCCACTATATCAACACTCCTGGAAACCACTATATCAACACACCTGGATCCACTATATCAACACACCAGGACCCGCTATATCAACACACCTGGATCTGCTATATCAACACACCTGGACCCGCTATATCAACTAACCTGGACCCGCTTTATCAACACACCTGGACCCACTATATCAACACACCTGGACCCACTATATCAACACACCTGGATCCACTATATCAACACACCAGGACCCGCTATATAAACACACCTGGATCCGCTATATCAACACACCTGGACCCGCAATATCAACTAACCTGGACCCGCTTACAACACACCTGGACCCACTATATCAACACACCTGGACCCACTATATCAACACACCTGGATCCACTATATCAACACAACTGGACCCGCTATATCAACACACCTGGACCCGCCATATCAACACACCTGGATCCGCTATATCAACACACCTGGACCCGCTATATCAACACACCTGGACCCGCTATATCAACACACCTGGACCCGCTATATCAACACACCTGGATCCGCTATATCAACACACCAGGAACCGCTATATCAACACACCA
>NW_027015318.1:0-11762 GCF_036934945.1 Oncorhynchus masou masou
ACACACACACACACACACAATGAAATAGTGATGATTAGGACAGGCAGAGAAAGTGGATGCTGAGGCAGGACGTATCACAGGTGAGATCTGGCCCAGGTGAACCTTTTTAATTTCCTGTCCTGCATGTATGTGGGCCGCTCTCCTGTAGAGAGACATCCTGATACACAGCTGCTCACACACACTCACACGTACATACATGCACACACTCGTGCGCACACACACACACACACACACACACACACACACACACACACACACACGAGCGCACACACACACACACACACACACACTTCGTATTCATCTCTCTCTCTGTCAGTATTCTTAAAACACTGCTAAATCATCTTCAGATGACTCCTAGTGGTATCAGTTCTACTGTTTAACTGCACACACACGCACACACACACACAACACACACACACATGTACACACAAACCACACCTCTTCCCTCCTCTCCTCTCCTCCTCTCCTCTCTTCTTCTCTCCTCTCCTCTTTCTGTGATCAGGGACATCAGAGTAGGAGGGACAGCTTATGACCTAAATTACCTATTGCATATGCAAATGGCACATATGTTTAGCTGTTAGCTCTGGTGTTGAAAAGTCTGTAAGACTGTAGGTTAGAAAAATGAGCTTCATTAATGGATTGGCATTCGCTATACTCCAAGATGGTGTAGCAGTCAGACGTCTTTTGTCCTTTGTCGTGTCCCGTGTATAGAACTTTTTATATCTTTTTTCTTTGCATTTAGCGACTAAATCAAGAGCAAATCAGACTTATTTTTCTCCATATCTCCGGAGTCCTACTGCAAACTCTGAACCTTTTCACATGGATCATCGCAGCAAGCTAGCTGCTATCCGAGTGGCCACTCCTGGCTATCTTCTCTGTTCTGAAGCAAGAACCAATTAGCCTGGAGCTTTGCTAGGCCCATCTGCCAGCTAGCCGAAGAGGTCCATCAGCCACTCCTTGGGTTACAATATCTATTTTGCCAATTGGCATGGACCCCTTTAACTGCCGACACCGAGCCCTGCCGACCCATCATGACTGGCCTACCTACGTAATTCACCCGAGGGCGTTTTCTACTTTTTCAACTGGCTCGCGACGTCCCCTGAATGCCCATCTGCTAGCCTGCTAGCTGCGGCCCGCTATCTGTCTAGAGCATATCGGACTGTTAGCTGAAGGGGCCAATCGGAAAAATTCTTTGGCCACTATACCTATTTTGCCAATTAGCCTGGACCCTTTTACCACACTGCTCATCCATGATTACTGTTCTGCCGACGTAACAGCACGAGGGGGCGACAACAGACTTCTTCCGCCAAGACGCCCCTCTAAGGCTGGATGTCAGAAGGTGAATTCACCAATTTGTAAGTCGCTCTGGATAAGAGCGTCTGCTAAATGACTTAAATGTAATGTAAATGTAAGGCCCTTCTTCTAGCTTGCTAGAAATTATGTTTCTAGAGACAATATCTCTCTCATCGTCACTCAATGCTTAGGGTTACCTCCACTGTATTCACATCCTACCATACCTCTGTCTGTACATTATGCCTTGAATCTATTCGACTGTTCCCAGAAACCTTCTCCTTTTACTCTCTGTTCTGAACGTGCTAGACGACCAGTTCTTATAGCCTTTAGCCTTACCGTTATCCTATTCCTCCTCTGTTCCTCTGGTGATGTAGAGGTGAATCCAGGCCCTGCGGTGCCTAGCTCCACTCCCATTCCCCAGACGCTCTCATTTGTTGACTTCTGTAACCGTAAAAGCCTTGGTTTCATGCATGTTAACATTAGAAGCCTACTCCCTAGGTTTGTTTTATTCACTGCTTTAGCACACTCTGCCAACCCGGATGTCCTAGACGTGTCTGAATCCTGGCTTAGGAAGACCACCAGAAACCCTGAAATTTCTATCCCTAACTACAACATATTCCGACAAGATAGAACTGCCAAAGGGGGCGGAGTTGAAATCTACTGCAGAGATAGCCTGCAAAGTTCTGTCTTACTATCCAGGTCTGTGCCCAAACAATTTGAGCTTCTACTTTTAAAAATCCACCTTTCCAGAAACAAGTCTCTCACCGTTGCCGCTTGCTATAGACACCCTCAGCCCCCAGCTGTGTCCTGGACACCATATGTGAATTGATTGCACTCCATCTATCTTGCTGTTAGGTGACGTAAACTGGGACATGCTTTACACCCCGGCCATCCTACAATCTAAGCTTGATGCCCTCAATCTCACACAAATGACCACCCCTCATCACTGTCAAGTGCTCCCTAAAACACTTCAGCGAACAGGCCTTTCTAATCGACCTGGCCCGGGTATCCTGGAAGGAAATTGACCTCATTCCGTCAGCAGAGGATGCCTGGTTATTCATTAAAAGTAATTTCCTCACAATCTTAAATAAGCATGCCCCATTCAAAAAATGTAGAACCAGGAACAGATATAGCTCTTGGTTCACTCCAGACCTGACTGCCCTTGACCAGACCATACTGCATTAGCATCGAATAGCCCCTGCGATGTGCAACTTTTAAGCAAAGTAAGGAACCAATATACACAGGCAGTTAGGAAAGCAAAGGCTAGCTTTTTCAAACAGAAATTTGCATCCTGTAGCACAAACTCCCAAAAGTTCTGGGACACTGTAAAGTCCATGGAGAATAAGAGCACCTCCTCCCAGCTGCCCACTGTACTGAGACTAGGAAACACTGTCACCACCAACAAATCCACAATAATTAAGAATTTCAAGAAACATTTTTCCACAGCCTTGCACCCCCACAGCATCTTTCCCAAGCCTCCCCATTTCTCCTTCACCCAAATGCAGACAGCTGATGTTCTGAAAGAGCTGCAAAATCTGGACCCCTACAAATAAGCCGGGCTAGACCATCTGGACCCTCTCTTTCTAAAGTGATCTTCCGAAATTGTTGCAACCCCTATTAAACCTCTCTTTTGTATCGTCTGAGATCCCCAAAGATTGGAAAACTGCTGCAGTCTTCCCCCTCTTCAAAGGGGGAGACATTCTAGACCCAAACTTCTACAGACCTATATCTATCCTACCCTGCCTTTCTAAGGTCTTCGAAAACCAAGTTAACAAACAGATCACCGACCATTTAGAATCCCACCGTACCTTCTCTGCTATGCAATCTGGTTTCCGAGCTGGTCATGGGTGCACCTCAGCCACACTCAAGGTCCTAAATGATATCATAACCGTCATCGATAAGAGACAATGCTGTGCAGCTGTTTTCATCGACCTGGCTCAGGCTTTTGACTGTCAATCACCACATTCTTATCGGCAGACTCAACAAACTTGGTTTCTCAAATGACTGCCTCACCTGGTTCACCAACTACTTCTCAGACAGAGTTCAGTGTGTCAAATTGGAGGGCCTGTTGTCCGGACCTCTGGCAGTCTCTATGGGGGTGCCACAGGGTTCAAACCTCGGGCCGACTCTTTTCTCTGTATACACAATGTTGTCGCTCTTGCTACTGGTGATTCTATGATCCACCTCTATGCAGACGACACCATTCTGTATACTTCTGGCCCATCTTTGAACACTGTGTTAACTAACCTCCAGACAAGCTTCAATGCCATACAACTCTCCTTCCGTGGCCTCCAACTGCTCTTAAATGCAAATAAAGCTAAATGCATACTCTTCAACCGATTGCTGCCCACACTTGCCGTCCGTCCAGCATCACTACTTCGGACGGTTCTGACTTATTCTCACTTATGTGGACAACTACAAATACCTAGGTGTCTGTTTAGACTGTAAACTCTCCTTCCAGACTCACATTAAGCATCTCCAATCCAAAATTAAATCTAGAATCGGCCTCCTATTTTGCAACAAAGCCTCCTTCACTCAGGCTGCCAAACATACCCTTGTAAAACTGACCATCCTACCAATCCTTGACTTTGGCGATGTCATTTACAAAATAGCCTCCAACACTCTACTCAGCAAATTGGATGCAGTCTATCACAGTGCCATCAGTTTTGTCACCAAAACCCCATATACTACCCATCACTGTGACCTGTATGCTCTCGTTGGCTGGCCCTCGCTTCATATTTGTCACCAAACCCACTGGCTCCAGGTCATGTATAAGTCTTTGCTAGGTAAAGCCCCACCTTATCTCAGCTCACTGGTTACCATAGCAGCACCCACCCGTAGCACGCGATCAAGCAGGTATATCTCACAGGTATATCTCATCTCACACACACACACACACACACACACACACACACACACACACACACACACACACACACACACACACACACACACACACACACACACACACACACACACACACACACACACACACACACACACACACACACACACACACACACACCACATCTCACGCATCTCACGCACACACGCACGCGCACACGCACGCACACGCACATTCACACATTCACACACAATGAAATAGCAATGATAGCGGCAGGCAGGCAGTTAAAGATTGTGAGGAGTGTCAGTTATGAGCTGGACATTCAGTAGAACATCTACAGAGGGGAGGGAGCCTGAGGAGAGATTCCATAATTGACACACAGAGGAATCCTGTAGCCCTGTGTTGTCCCATTAGAGAGAACACACCAATAACACTCTAATAATTATTAACTTTGATCATTCTGGCTTTCAAAAGAAAAAATGACTAATTAACATGTTTTTTCGGAAGTCATTTCAGCGAGCAGAGTGACTCATCTGTTGTATAATTGTGTTTGAGTTTTGGAGGGTGTTGAGGTTCCTATGGGATGCCAGATAGTCTTACCAAGAAGAGAAGTGATTGGAGTAGTTATTTTGACTCATTCTGTTCAGACTCTGGCCAGGCTCTCACAGGGGATGTGGCACTCACACAATCACTCACACACACAACCACACACACACAAGCACGCACACACACAACCACTCACACACACACCCACTCACACAGTGGTCAATAAAAGACAGTAGAAAAGAGTCTATATAGTCATTTTGTAATCATCGGGATGAGGGAAGGCAGTGGGGCGGAGGCAGAGAATGGAAGGGACAGGGGGAGGTAGAGATGGGGAGGTAGAGAGGGGAGACAATGGGGTGGGAGAGAAGTAGAGGATGGGATGAAGAAACTGAGGGGAGGAGAGAAGAAATTGCTCTGAGCATTGAGTGTTGTGTGAGTCAGAGTAAAGGAATGAAGGGAGAGTGGGTTGAGAGTGGAGTATAGCATACTATTTTCCATGTCGTGAAAGATATAGGGAATAGGGTGTCATTTGGTTGGGGGTCAGGAGGGTTATAGAGGAGGAGGAGTGGTGGTGGGTCAGGAGGGTTATGGAGGAGGAGGGGGAGGGTTGGGGGATTAGGTGGGTGAAAGAAGAGGAGGAGGGTTGGGATATCATTAAGGTTATAGAGGAGGAGGGGTGGAGAGTCAGGAGGGTTATAGAGTAGGAGGAGGGTGGAAGGTTGTGGGGTCACAATGGTTATAGAGGATGAGGAGGGTAGTGGGTTGGGGGGATCAGGAGGGTTATAGAGGGAGGAGGGTTGGGGTTTCAGGAAGGGATATAGGGGAGGAAAAGGGTTGGAGGGTGGAGGGGTCAGTTGGGTTATAAAGGATGAGGTTTGGGGTGTTGGGGGTCAGGAGGGTTATAGAGGAGGAGGGTTGGGGGTCAGGAGGGTTATAGAGGAGGAGGAGGGTTGGGGGGTCAGGAGGGTTATAGAGGAGGAGGAGGGTTGGAGGGTCAGGAGGGTTATAGAGGAGGAGGGGTGGAGGGTCAGGAGGGTTATAGAGGAGGAGAGGGTTGGGGGTCAGGAGGTCATAGAGCAGGAGGAGTTGGGGGTCAGAGGTTAGAGGAGGAGGGGTGGAGGTTCAGGAGGGTTATAGAGGAAGAGGAGGTGTGGTGGGTTGGTTGGGTCATGTGGGTTTAAGAGGAGGAGGGGTGGAGGGTTGAGGGGTCTGGACGTTATAGAGGAGGAGGAGGGTTTTGGATGTCATTAAGGTTATAGAGGAGGAGGAGGGAAGGAGGGTCAGGAGGGTTATAGAGGAGGAGAAGGGTTGGGATGTCATTAAGGTTATAGAGGAGGAGGAGGGAATGAGGGTCATGAGGGTTTATAGAGGAGGAGGATGGGTGGAGGGTCAGGAGGGTTATAGAGGAGGAGGAGGGTTGGAGGGGATGATTGCTGATCTCATAATTTCAGCTCTCCTACTCTAGCAGTACACACACTCTCCCAGCGTATTTATGTGATGATTGTACAATAGGCATGTGTCCGTCCGCTACTTGTCCCTAACTGGCCCCCTGTGGTGAACACAGATTATCACTGAGCTGTGTCAGATAAAGATTGAATCATATAACTGTTATTACTGAGAGGAGAGAGGAGGGCATTACTATTACTGGAAGATACCAGGAGGTTTAAACTGCTGCCTGCCTTGGGGCTCAGGAGGGTTATAGAGGAGGAGAGAGGAGGGCATTACTATTACTGGAAGACTAGTCATTCAACTGAGACTGCTCTTCTCTGTATCACGGAGGCGCTCCGCTCCGCACTGCTAAAGCTAACTCTCTCTCCTCTGCTCTCATCCTTCTAGACCTATCGGCTGCCTTCATGCAGTGAACCATCAGATCCTCTCCACCCTCTCCGAGTTGGGCATCTCCGGCGCGGCCACGCTTGGATTGCGTCCTGCCTGACAGGTCGCTCCTACCAGGTGGCGTGGCGAGAATCATCTCCTAAACGCGCTCTCACCACTGGTGTCCCCCAGGGCTCTGTTCTAGGCCCTCTCCTATTCTCGCTATACACCAGAATCATGGCTCTGTCATAACCTCACATGTGTCTCTATCATTGCTATGCAGACGGCACACAATTAATCTTCTCCTTTCCCCCTTCTGATGACCAGGTGGCGAATCGCATCTCTGCATGTCTGGCAGACATATCAGTGTGGATGACGGATCACCACCTCCAAGCTGAACCTCGGCAAGACGGAGCTGCTCTTCCTCCCGGGGCAGAAGGACTGCCCGTTCCATGATCTCATCATCACGGTTGACAACTCCATTGTGTCCTCCTCCCAGAGCGCTAAGAACCTTGGCGTGATCCTGGACCAACACCCTGTCGTTTCTCAACCAACATCAAGGCGGTGGCCCGTTCCTGCAGGTTCATGCTCTACAACATCCGCAGAGTACGACCCTGCCTCACACAGGAAGCGGCGCAGGTCCTAATCCAGGCACTTGTCATCTCCGTCTGGATTACTGCAACTCGCTGTTGGCTGGGCTCCCTGCCTGTGCCATTAAACCCCTACAACTCATCCAGAACGCCGCAGCCCATCTGGTGTTCAACCTTCCCAAGTTCTCTCACGTCACCCCGCTCCTCCGCTCTCTCCACTGGCTTCCAGTTGAAGCTCGCGATCCGCTACAAGACCATGGTGCTTGCCTACGGAGCTGTGAGGGGAACGCACCCAGTACCTCCAGGCTCTGATCAGGCCCTACACCCAAACAAGGGCACTGCGTCTCATCCACCTCTGGCCTGCTCAGCCCTCCCTACCACTGAGGAAGTACAGTTCCCGCTCCAGCCCAGTCAAAACTGTTCGCTGCTCTGGCCCCCCAATGGTGGAACAAACTCCCTCACGACGCCAGGACAGCGGAGTCAATCACCACCTTCCGGAGACACCTGAAACCCCACCTCTTCGAAGGAATACCTAGGATAGGATAAGTAATCCTTCTCACCCCCCCTTAAATGATTTAGATGCACTATTGTAAAGTGGCTGTTCCACTGGATGTCAGAAGGTGAATTCACCAATTTGTAAGTCGCTCTGGATAAGAGCGTCTGCTAAATGACTTAAATGTAAATGTAAAAGATACCAGGAGGTTTAACCTGCTGTCTGCCTTAGGGGGGTCAGGAGGGTTATAGAGGAGGAGAGAGGAGGGCATTACTATTACTGGAAGATACTAGTAGGTTTAACCTGCTGCCTGCCTTGGGGCTCAGGAGGGTTATAGAGGAGGAGAGAGGAGGGCATTACTATTACTGGAAGAACCAGTAGGTTTAACCTGCTGCCTGCCTTGGGGCTCAGGAGGGTTATAGAGGAGGAGAGAGGAGGGCATTACTATTACTGGAAGATACCAGTAGGTTTAACCTGCTGCCTGCCTTGGGGCTCAGGAGGGTTATAGAGGAGGAGAGAGGAGGGCATTACTATTACTGGAAGATACCAGTAGGTTTAACTTGCTGCCTGCCTTGGGGCTCAGGAGGGTTATAGAGGAGGAGAGAGGAGGGCATTACTATTACTGGAAGATACCAGTAGGTTTAACCTGCTGCCTGCCTTGGGGCTCAGGAGGGTTATAGAGGAGGAGAGAGGAGGGCATTACTATTACTGGAAGATACCAGTAGGTTTAACTTGCTGCCTGCCTTGGGGCTCAGGAGGGTTATAGAGGAGGAGAGAGGAGGGCATTACTATTACTGGAAGATACCAGTAGGTTTAACCTGCTGTCTGCCTTGGGGCTCAGGAGGGTTATAGAGGAGGAGGGGGGAGGGCATTACTATTACTGGAAGATACCAGGAGGTTTAACCTGCTGTCTGTCTTGGGGCTCAGGAGTGGTTATAGAGGAGGAGGGGGAGGTATTACTATTACTGGAAGATACCAGTAGGTTTAACCTGCTGTCTGCCTTGGGGCTCAGGAGGGTTATAGAGGGAGGAGAGAGGAGGGCATTACTATTACTGGAAGATACCAGTAGGTTTAACCTGCTGTCTCACTTCATAATGTTTGATGATTTCATAATGTTTGCTTGTCTACAGATATTTTGTCAATGAGAGCAAACAATCTGCGTCTAAATGGCACACCTATTTATAGTGCTCTGCAACTGACCAGGGCTAGTAGGGATCTAATGCACTACATAGGAATATGGTGCAATTTTGGACACAGTATCTGTCCTTGTACAAGCACTAAACTTATCTCCACTCTCCAACAACCATATCTTATATCTCTTCTTCCCCCATACACCTCACCCTATATAACCTCCCACTCCACTCCCCTCACACATCTCACACACAAACCCTCTTTGCTCGCCTTTCTTCTCCTCTCATTTAATCTCCTTCCCTCTCTCCCATACCCCACACTTTCTCCCCTACTCCTCTATTCTCCTTCCTTCCCTCTCTCCCACATCCCACACTTTCTCCCCGACTCCTCTATTCTCCCTCCTTCCTTCCCTCTCTCCCACACACCCTAACACCTCCCCTCCCCTCCCCTCCTCTTCTCTCCTACCCCTTCCAGAGTTGCAGTGTCTCATGGGAGAGAAGAGTGGAAAGCGCCACAACGTTGTGAATCAATAGGCTTTTCCACGGCCTCTTGGCCAGCCTAGAAATCAATGGTTTGAGGGAAATTAAGCTGTAGACGTTGAATACATTACGCTCCCTGATGCAGGAGGCAAACAGCCCTGTTCCAAACAGCCCTGTTCCAAACAGCCCCGTTCCAAACAGCCCAGTTCCAAACAGCCCTGTTCCAAACGGCCCTGTTCCAAACAGCCCTGTTCCAAACAGCCCAGTTCCAAACAGCCCAGTTCCAAACAGCCCCGTTCCAAACAGCCCAGTTCCAAACAGCCCCGTTCCAAACAGCCCAGTTCCAAACAGCCCAGTTCCAAACAGCCCAGTTCCAAACAGCCCTGTTCCAAACAGCCCAGTTCCAAACAGCCCCGTTCCAAACAGCCCAGTTCCAAACAGCTCAGTTCCAAACAGCCCAGTTCCAAACAGCCCAGTTCCAAACAGCCCAGTTCCAAACAGATCAGTTCCAAACAGCTCAGTTCCAAACAGCCCAGTTCCAAACAGACCCGTTCCAAACAGCTCAGTTCCAAACAGCGCAGTTCCAAACAGCCCCAAACAGCCCAGTTCCAAACAGCCCAGTTCCAAACAGCCCAGTTCCAAACAGCCCAGTTCCAAACAGCCCCGTTCCAAACAGCTCAGTTCCAAACAGCTCAGTTCCAAACAGCTCAGTTCCAAACAGATGAGTTCCAAACAGCTCAGTTCCAAACAGCTCAGTTCCAAACAGCTCAGTTCCAAACAGCCCGTTCCAAACAGCCCCGTTCCAAACAGATCAGTTCCAAACAGCTCAGTTCCAAACAGCTTCAAACAGCCCAGTTCCAAACAGGCCAGTTCCAAACAGCCCCATTCCAAATAGCTCAGTTCCAAACAGCTCAGTTCCAAACAGCCCAGTTCCAAACTGCCCAGTTCCAAACAGATCAGTTCCAAACAGCTCAGTTCCAAACAGATCAGTTCCAAACAGATCAGTTCCAAACAGCTCAGTTCCAAACAGCTCAGTTCCAATCAGCTCAGTTCCAAACAGATCAGCTCCAAACAACCCAGTCCCAAACAGACCCGTTCCAAACAGCTCAGTTCCAAACACAGCAGTTCCAAACAGCCCCAAACAGCCAAGTTACAAACAGGCCAGTTCCAAACAGTCCCCTTCCAAACAGCCCCGTTCCAAACAGCCCCGTTCCAAACAGCCCCGTTGCAAACAGTACAGTTCCAAACAGATCAGTTCCAAACAGCTCAGTTCCAAACAGCTTCGAACAGCCCAGTTCCAAACAGGCCAGTTCCAAACAGCCCCGTTCCAAACAGCTCAGTTCCAAACAGCTCAGTTCCAAACACAGCAGTTCCAAACAGCCCCAAACAGCCCAGTTCCAAACAGGCCAGTTCCAAACAGCCCCCTTCCAACCAGCTCAGTTCCAAACAGCTCAGTTCCAAACACAGCAGTTCCAAACAGCCCCAAACAGCCCAGTTCCAAACAGCCCCGTTCCAAACAGCCCAGTTCCAAACAGCCCAGTTCCAAACAGCCCAGTTCCAAACAGCTCAGTTCCAAACAGCTCAGTTCCAAACAGCCCAGTTCCAAACAGCCCAGTTCCAAACAGATCAGTTCCAAACAGCTCAGTTCCAAACAGGCCAGTTCCAAACAGACCAGTTCCAAACAGCCCAGTTCCAAACAGCGCAGTTCCAAACAGCTCATTCCAAACAGCCCAGTTCCAAACAGCCCAGTTCCAAACAGCCCAGTTCCAAACAGCCCAGTTCCAAACAGCTCAGTTCCAAACAGCTCAGTTCCAAACAGCTCAGTTCCAAACAGCCCAGTTCCAAACAGCTCAGTTCCAAACAGCCCAGTTCCAAACAGCCCAGTTCCAAACAGCTCAGTTCCAAACAGATGAGTTCCAAACAGCTCAGTTCCAAACAGCTCAGTTCCAAACAGCCCCGTTCCAAACAGCCCGTTCCAAACAGATCAGTTCCAAACAGCTCAGTTCCAAACAGCTTCGAACAGCCCAGTTCCAAACAGGCCAGTTCCAAACAGCCCCATTCCAAACAGCTCAGTTCCAAACAGCTCAGTTCCAAACAGCCCAGTTCCAAACAGCCCAGTTCCAAACAGATCAGTTCCAAACAGCTCAGTTCCAAACAGATCAGTTCCAAACAGCTCAGTTCCAAACAGCTCAGTTCCAAACAGATCAGCTCCAAACAACCCAGTCCCAAACAGACTCGTTCCAAACAGCTCAGTTCCAAACACAGCAGTTCCAAACAGCCCCAAACAGCCCAGTTACAAACAGGCCAGTTCCAAACAGCCCCCTTCCAAACAGCCCCGTTCCAAACAGCCCCGTTCCAAACAGGCCCGTTGCAAACAGCTCAGTTCCAAACAGATCAGTTCCAAACAGCTCAGTTCCAAACAGCTTCAAACAGCCCAGTTCCAAACAGGCCAGTTCCAAACAGCCCCGTTCCAAACAGCTCAGTTCCAAACAGCTCAGTTCCAAACAGCAGCAGTTCCAAACAGCCGTTCCAAACAGCCCAGTTCCAAACAGGCCAGTTCCAAACAGCCC
>NW_027015319.1:0-11759 GCF_036934945.1 Oncorhynchus masou masou
CCTGGGTCTCCGGAGTGAGAAACAGTCACTTAACCAACTGAGCCACGAATAGACAGCAGAACCCAGAAGATGAGGCAGACACAGCAGTACTTAAGACGGTGTATTTAATGAAGAAAAAATCCTAAAAATAAAAATGGCAAATCCAAAAGGTGGAAGGAAAAAACACAAAAAGATCTAAAAAGAAACTCACCAAAACTAAACTAAAACAAAAAACAGAATACCACAAGAACGTTACCCGGAATCGACAAGAGCACACAGAACACTAGGGCAGGGTGCTAACATACAAACACAGAGCACAGAACTGAGGGAAACAAAGGGTTTAAATACAATCAGGGGAAACGAGACACAGGTGCAAACAATAATGGGGGTCAAGGGAAAAACACAGGGACAAAAAAGCACAATGGGGACATCTACTGACAAACAACTGGAACAACCCTGGCCAAATCCTGACAGAATCCCCCTAGGAACGGCTCCTGACGTTCCTACCAGCTCTCTCAGGGTGGAGGACCCTGAACTGACGAATGAGGTCAGGGTCCAGGATGTCTTTGGCAGGAACCCAGGAGCGCTCCTCAGGACCGTAGCCTTCCCAGTCCACCAGATACTGCCAGGACCGCTGCACCCGGCGGGAATCCAGTATCCGGTGGACGGCATAAGCCGGCTGGCCTCCAATGACACGAGGCGGAGGGGGAGGTCTGTCTGCCGGGACAAGGGGAGAAAAAACAACAGGTTTTAACAAAGACACATGAAATGTGGGATTAATCTTAAGGGATCTGGGTAAGTGTAGGCGATAAGAAACTGGGTTAACTCTCCTGGCAACCTTGAAGGGACCGATGTATTTTTGGGACAGTTTGCGAGACTCCACCCGTAGAGGTAAGTCTCTTTGTGGAGAGCCAGACTCTCTGGCCGGGGCGCAGGGTAGGCCCGGGACGGCGACGTCTGTTGGCTTGTTGCTGATACCTCTGTGAGGAACGCATCAGATTAAGACGGGTCTTCCTCCACATAAGCCGACAGCGTCTGACGAATCTCAAGGCTGAAGGCACACTGACTTCTGCCTCCTGGTCCGGGAACAATGGAGGAGCATAGCCAAACTGACACTCGTGCGGGGACATACCAGTGGAGGAGGAGCGCAAGGTGTTGTGCGCGTATTCGGCCCAAACAATAAAGGATGACCATGTGGACGGGTTGTCACGAGTCATACATCGGAGGGTGGTTTCCAGCTCTTGATTCATCCTTCTGTTTGGCCGTTGGACTCCGGATGGTACCCTGAAGATAGACTGGCAGAAGCCCCATGAGTTGGCAGAAGGCCTTCCAAAACCTTGAGGCGAACTGGGGACCTCTGTCAGAAACCACATCTTGAGGAATGCCGAAGACTCGGAACACATGATTAATTACCAACTCAGCCGTTTCCTTGGCAGAAGGTAACTTAGTCAGAGGGACGAACCTGGCCGCCTTTGAAAACCTGTCGATTATGACTAGGATAGTAGTATTGCCATGGGATGGAGGAAGTCCAGTAATAAAGTCCAATGAGATATGGGACCAGGGTCTGTGGGGAACAGGTAAAGGGTGAAGGAGTCCTTGAGGGCGGAGGTGAGAAGATTTGCCCTGGCAGCACACGGGGCAGGCATTGACGAAAGTGGCAACGTCTTCTCTTATGGTAGGCCACCAGAACTTACGCTGGATGAACTCCAAGGTGCGACCTACGCCCGGATGACAGGTGAGGCGAGAGGAGTGCCCACAGAAGGACCTGAGTCCTCACTGCCTTGGGGACAAACAACCGATTGGCAGGGCCTCCTTTAGGGTCCGGTTCGCTAGCTTGAGCACGTCTCACGGTATCCTCAACTTGCCACGAGATCGGAGCCACAATCTTAGCAGCAGGAAGGACAGGCATGTCCGTGTCATCTCGAATGGCAGGAGCGTAGACTCGGGACAGGGCATCCGGTTTGAGATTCTTCGACCCGGGCCGATAGGTGAGGATAAACTGGAATCGATTGAAGAAAAGAGACCATCTAGCTTGTCTAGAGTTCAATCGTTCGCCTGCTGGATATACTCCAGATTTTTGTGGTCCGTAAGCACTTGAAACGGGTGAGAAGCCCCTCGAGCCAGTGTCTCCATTCCTTCAATGCCATCTTAACCGCTAGGAGTTCACGATCCCCCACATCGTAGTTCCTCTCAGTCGGGTAAGCCGGTGTGAGAAGAAAGCGCACGGATGAAGCTTCTTGTCTTCACCCTCTGAGACAGGACAGCTCCGACACCAACCTCTGATGCGTCTACCTCCACCACAAATGGTTCATCCGTAGTCGGTAGTATCAGGATGGGAGCAGAGAGGATGCGCTGCTTGAGTCCTTGGAAGGCCGTCTCAGCTTCTCTTCCCCAAAAAACCTTGCATTGCCACCTTTGGTTAAAGCTGAGAGAGGAGCTGCCACCAAACTGAAGTTCTTGATGAACTTGCGGTAAAAGTTTGTGAAGCCCAGGAAACGCTGAACATCCTTAACGGATTTGGGGGTGGGCCAATCCGCTACCGCCCTACCTTCCTAGGGTCCATTTGGATTCGACCGGGTTCCACTACAAATCCCAGGAATTGTACTCGGGATGAATGGAATTCACATTTTTCCGGCTTAACGTACAGATGGCTGTCCAGGAGGCGTTTGAGTACTTGTCTGACATGCTTAGTGTGTTCTTGAAGGAGCTCGAAAAGATGAGGATGTCATCCAAGTAAACAAACACAAATATGTTAAGCATATCCCTAAGCACATCGTTTATGAGCGCTTGGAACACCGCTGGGGCGTTGGTCAGGCCGAAGGGCATCACCAAGTATTCATAGTGACCAGTAGGCGTGTTGAAAGCGGTCTTCCACTTTCGTCACCAGGTCTGATCCGCACAAGATGGTATGCGTTCCGCAGGTCAAGCTTAGTGAAAACAACTGCTTCCTGGAGCAGCTCGAAGGCTGTGGCCATAAGGGTAGCGGGTAACGGTTACGGACGGTTATGTCATTGAGTCCCCGGTAGTCGATGCAAGGACGTAACCCACCGTCTTTCTTGGCCACAAAGAAAAACCCTGCTCCCGCCGGGGAGGTGGATGGACGCATGAGGCCTGCTTCCAGAGAGTCCTTGATGTAGGTATCCATAGCAGCTCGTTCGGGTGGAGATAGGGAAAAGATCCGACCCCTGGGGGGCAAGTGCCCGGAAACAGGTCGATGGGGCAATCGTAAGATCTATGGGGTGGTAGCATGGTGGCCCTCTGTTTGCTAAACACCAGTTTGAGGTCATGGTAACACTCGGGAACTCGGGTCAGGTCGATGGATTCTAAAGACTCGGGAGTAGAACTCGGGAATTCTGGAAAATACAAGTAGCTTGGCACGTAGGACCCCACTGCTTGATAGTGCCCACAGACCAGTCGATGTGAGGGTTATGGCTGTGAAGCCAGGGGTATCCAAGGACGAGAGGGAACTCGGAACAGGAGATCAAATGAAAGTTCATCAATTCCTGGTGTTGTGAAACTGAAAGTCTCAAGGAGGTAGTGACATGAGTGACAAGTCCAGATCCCAAAGGGCTTCCATCCAATGTAGTAACCCTCATGGGGTCACTTAGAGGTTCAGAGGGAACGCCATTCTCCTTCGCCCAGACACCATCCATGAAGTTACCTGCGGCTCCAGAGTCTACCAAGGCTTGAAGGTGAAGCTTGTGGTTGTCCCAGGAGAGGGTGACTGGAATGAGCAGACGGGAGTTGGACGGATGGGAGGAGGTTATGTTTCCCGTTACAGTTCCCCCGGTCTGTACGGGACAGAGCGTTTCCCTGGAGCCCGGGACACGTGGAACGGAAATGGCCCGGTTTGCCGCAATATAGACAGCGTCGCTCCCTCATCCGGCGGTCTCTCTCAGCCTGGGAGATGCGTCCAATCTGCATGGGTTCCGGTGGAGCCAGTGATGATAAAGGTGGGGACTCGGAGCTGGGACTGATAGGGGCTAGAGGTCTACGGTTGAGTTCTCTCTCTCAGACGCTGGTCAATGCGTGAGGCCAACTTGATCAGGGACTCGAGATTGTCCGGTGGTTCCCGAGTGGCCAGTTCATCTTGGATAGTGTCGGAAAGGCCTTTCAGAAAGCACACCGTGAGCGCCTCGTTGTTCCAGCCACTCGCTGCTGCCACCGTGCGGAACTGGATGGCATAGTCCGTCACGCTGCGCCAACCTTGATGGAGAGTCAGGAGCTGTTTGGCTGAGTCAGAACCACTGCTTGGGCCTTGAAACACTCGTTTGAATTCCTCAGCAAAGGCAGAGTAGCTGGCACAGCAGGAACTATGGGCATCCCACACAGCAGTAGCCCAGGCCAGGGCTTTTTCCGACAGCAGGGTGATGATATATGCGATCTTAGACCGGTCGGTGGGAAACGACGAGGGTTGCAGCTCAAAGGAGAGAGAACATTGAGTGAGAAACCCTTTACAAGCACTTGGATCACCTGAGAACCGTTGGGGAGGTGGAAGACGAGGTTCAGCCAGGGGGTTAACTGCCATGGGTACATGAACTTGAGGTACTGGGACGGGAACTGTTGCCGGGGTAAGTCGATCAGACATTTGCTTAATGGAAGTCAGCATCTCCGACAGAAGATGAGAATGTCTTGCCATTAAGGCCTCTTGCTGAACCAGGGCGGCTTCGTGGCGTTGGACAGTCTCCTGGTGGTGGGACAGCGTGGCAAAAAGGTCCTGGGAACTGGCTGCCTCTGGGTTCATTTTTGGCTCTGTGTTTCTGTCAGGACCCGGTTACGAACCTGGGTCTCCGGAGTGAGAAACAGTCACTTAACCAACTGAGCCACGAATAGACAGCAGAACCCAGAAGATGAGGCAGACACAGCAGTACTTAAGACGGTGTATTTAATGAAGAAAAAATCCTAAAAATAAAAAATGGCAAATCCAAAAGGTGGAAGGAAAAACACAAAAAGATCTAAAAAGAAACTCACCAAAACTAAACTAAAACAAAAAACAGAATACCACAAGAACGTTACCGGAATCGACAAGAGCACACAGAACACTAGGGCAGGGTGCTAACATACAAACACAGAGCACAGAACTGAGGGAAACAAAGGGTTTAAATACAATCAGGGGAAACGAGACACAGGTGCAAACAATAATGGGGGTCAAGGGAAAAACACAGGGACAAAAAGCACAATGGGGACATCTACTGACAAACAACTGGAACAACCCTGGCCAAATCCTGACACTGTCTTGGTGTGTTTGGACCATTCTAGTTTGTTGTTGATGTGGACACCAAGGAACTTAAAGCTCTCAGCCTGCTCCACTACAGCCCCGTCGATGAGAATGGGGGTGTGCCCGGTCCTCCTCTTTTTGTAGTCCACAATCATCTCCTTAGTCTTGGTTACATTGAGGGATAGGTTGTTATTCTTGCACCACCCGGCCAGGTCTCTGACCTCCTCCCTATAGCCTGTTTCGTCGTTGTCGGTGATAAGGCCTACCACTGTTGTGTCATCTGCAAACTTAATTATGGTGTTGGAGTCATGCCTGGCCATGCAGTTGTGGGTGAACAGGCAGTACAGGGGGGACTGAACACGCACCCCTGGGGAGCTCCAGCGTTGAGGATCAGTGTGGCAGATGTGTTGCTACCTACCCTCACCATCTGGGGGCGGCCCGTCAGGAAATCCAGGATCCAGTTGCAGAGGGAGGTGTTTAGTCCCAGGACCCTAAGCTTAGTGATGAGCTTTGAGGGTACTATGGCGTTGAACGCTGAGCTGTAGTCAATTAATAGCATTCTAACATAAGTGTTCCTTTTGTCCAGGTGGGAAAGGGCAGTGTGGAGTGCAATAGAGATTGCATCATCTGTGGATCTGTTTGGGCGGTATTCAAATTGGAGTGGGTCTAGGGTTTCTGGGATAATAGTGTTGATGTGAGCCATTACCAACCTTTCAAAGCACTTCATGGCTACAGGTCTGTAGTCATTTAGGCAGGTTGCTTTTGTGTTCTTGGGCACAGAGTTTCTGCTTGAAACATGTTGGTATTACAGACTCAATCAGGGACATGTTGAAAATGTCAGTGAAGACACATGCCAGTTGGTCAGCACATACCCGACTTAACCTCGACTTCTCTCTGTCTGTCCAATACAACCTCTAAATAACTTATCTCTGTCTATCCAATACAACCTCTAAATAAACTTGACTTCTTGCTGTCTGTCCAATACAACCTCTAAATAAAAATTCTCTGTCCAATACAACCTCTAAATAAACTTGACTTCTGTCTCCAATTCCAATACAACATTCTCTAAATAAACTTGACTTCTCTGTCCAATTCAACCTCTAAATAAACTCGACTTCTGTCCAATACAACCTCTAAATAAACTCAACTTCTGTCCAATACAACTTCTAAATAAACTTGACTTCTGTCCAATACAACCTCTAAATAAACTCAACTTCTGTCCAATACATCTTCTAAATAAACTTGACTTCTGTCCAATACAACCTCTAAATAAACTTGACTTCTATCCAATACAACCTCTAAATAAACTTGACTTCTGTCCAATACAACCTCTAAATAAACTTGACTTCTGTCCAATACAACCTCTAAATAAACTTGACTTCTGTCCAATTCAACCTCTAAATAAACTTGACTTCTGTCCAATACAACCTCTAAATAAACTCAACTTCTCTGTCCAATTCAACCTCTAATAAACTCGACTTCTCTGTCCAATTCAACCCTCTAAATAAACTAAATAAACTCGACTTCTCTGTCCAATTCAACCTCTAAATAAAATCCAATTCAACCTCTAAATAAACTTGACTTCTGTCCAATTCAACCTCTAAATAAACTTGACTTCTATCCAATACAACCTCTAAATAAACTTGACTTCTGTCCAATTCAACCTCTAAATAAACTTGACTTCTGTCCAATTCAACCTCTAAATAAACTTGACTTCTGTCCAATTCAACCTCTAAATAAACTTGACTTCTGTCCAATTCAACCTCTAAATAAAGAAAACCATATGTAAGATAGAGGAGGATCAGTGTCCCACATACACATTCATTTATTGACAGTTTCAGATTGTTGTTTCCAAATGTAATCCAGTCATGAGCAGTTCTTTACTATTGCACACCTTGTGATCATGTCAGCATGCATTGCACTCATCCCACCACAGGAGTCATTTGAGCACAACGGGACAAGAACATCCCTGCCGGCTGCGCGGCTGCGACAGAGCCTGGACTCGAACCAGGATATCTACTGGCACAGCCTTAGAACACTGCGCCACCCAGGAGGCTCTATCCAGTCCTAAGATGATGGAGATCGGTCATGATGGAACCCTACTCTGCTCCCCTCCATTTTAACCCCTTGTGCACGGCCCTGACGAAGGCCGTGAGGCCGATACGTAAGCTCATTAAAGATCAGTGATACTATCAAGAGCAGTGTGCGGTTTCCTTTGTCCTTCATCTTGTTCAACTGTTACCATGCACCTGCAAAAAAAGACTGCTTAGATGTGCGAGTGCCTCTTGAATTTTGAAGCCCTTGTGCTGTAAATCATTTTCTATATCATGACCCAAATGTAAAAGCTACATTTATCAGTTTTATCCTAAACAATCTATTTTTCTTTTCCTCTCTTCGGGTGATTTGCTGTTCCTAGCCCTGTTAAGAAAATACACATATGTTGTAATATGTGAACAAATGGACAAGGTATTATCCATCCTCGGGTCTTTCGGTAAGTCACATCTTCATCATGAACAACCTGAAATAAAAATCATAATATTTTTAATACTGTAAACTTTTACAAATGTTGTAATCCACCGTGTAGAGATGCACAAAAAACGTACCCGTTATGATCTACATTTTCATAACCTGAATGGGATGACATGGTAGTTCATATTCTGAGAGACAAAAATAGGCCTACTGTAACAATTATTTAAGTACAACTATTGTAACTAAGAGACAAAATACACCTACCGAGAATGACTGAGATATAACAAGTTCATAGAGGAAGAAAAGACTCCGAGACCTTCCCTTCCCCTCTAGCTAAATTAGCATATTAAGGTATCTAGGCAACTGGAAGATTTCAGAAAAGTTTGTTGTTTTTCCACTTACCACAGTTTTCCTCGTCGCTGTTGTCTGAACAGTCGTCATCGCCGTCGCACCTCCATATGGTCGGTAAACACCTTTTGTTATTGCACTGAAACTGGCTGTCCCTACACTTCCGTAAGGCCTCATGACCTGTTGGAGAGAGTTATGGTAGGTGTGAAAATGAATCTGGTAAAAGATTGAAATCAGCAAGCGGAAATAAATGTTTTCCACAGGTTGCATGTGTTGTTATTGACTTTACCTGCATTAGGTTAGATTTCAGCAAGGAAGGCTGTGAAATGACCCTTTCAAAGTGTACCAATACATTCCTATTATGTCTTTAATGAATGACCAAGCTAAGCTTTACAGTATAGCAGCGCATTAAAAAAATATTGTTCTGATATTTCTTAATTTCGTTATTTTTCCGGATTATGTGTGTATTGTTATTTATTTTAATTGGTTTTAATGCCATGTATTACTGCCCTGTTGGAGCTAGAAACACAAGCATTTCGCTGCACATGTGATAACATCTAAAAAATATGTGTGTACTTGACCAATAACATGTTATAACATAACATGTTATAACATCTCAAAAATATGTGTGTACTTGACCAATAACATGTTATAACATCTAAAAAATATGTGTACTTGACCAATAACATGTGATAACATCTGAAAATATGTGTACTTGACCAATAACATGTGATAACATCTGAAAATATGTGTACTTGACCAATAACATGTTATAACATCTAAAAAATATGTGTACTTGACCAATAACATGTGATAACATCTGAAAATATGTGTACTTGACCAATAACATGTGATAACATCTGAAAATATGTGTAGTTGACCAATAACATGTGATAACATCTGAAAATATGTGTACTTGACCAATAACATGTGATAACATCTCAAAAATATGTGTACTTGACCAATAACATGTGATAACATCTGAAAATATGTGTACTTGACCAATAACATGTGATAACATCTGAAAATATGTGTAGTTGACCAATAACATGTGATAACATCTGAAAATATGTGTACTTGACCAATAACATGTGATAACATCTAAAAATATGTGTACTTGACCAATAACATGTGATAACATCTGAAAATATGTGTACTTGACCAATAATGTGATTAGATTTCAGATTAAGAGATACATGTGATTATTACATGAAATGTTATTCGCTCACTTTTGACTTTTCAACGAAACGGAAGCAAGGCTTATGGTCAGTTTTAAACACGTGATTATGTTATATTATTATAAACCCTTCTGGAGGACTCTGGACTGAAGCTCAAAGTCAATACTGTACTGCTCTCTTCAGTGACACAAAAAAATGCAGTACAGATGTCAGAATACAGAAATCAGTATTGGATCTTAAAGGGATAGTATGAGATTTTAAGCCCTGCTCCGATTTACCCAAATCAAGATGAAGTCATGGTTAAAAATTGTATATCCCTGCGTCCAGAATGAAGGAAGACAAGGCTAGTTGTGCGAGTCAATAACTGGAAGTCTAATGGAACAGCTAGCATGCTCAAGTTAATCTCACTCAGGGTAAGTAGGAAAAGGGCTTGTTTGTCCAAATCTGACACATCCCTTTATGTCAGAACTCACTGCATGTGGGGGCTGAGGTCCATTCTCCTAAGGCAGACTACATCTGCATTCCCTTCCATTATGTAGGATCGTTTGCATTTATAAACCACTTTTGATCCATTACTAAACTTGTTTTGATATTGTTGAACAACGGTTGCATGGTTCACTTGAGGAGGTGCATCACAAGAACGACTGGCTGTGAAGATACAGTACAAACAATGATTAGTAAACAAATAAAGGACAACGAAGTACAGGAGATGATAGTACTGAATGTTGTTCACAACACAAGTGCATCATATGTCCTGTCACACCAACATCCCCTCTTTCCTGTACCGAAAGGGATATTTTTCTGAGTTTTTACACCACTCTTACATAAGCCTCTTTGCTATAGATCAAGGTTAGAGAAGACAGTACTTACCCGTACACAGAGGAGTATCAGACCATCTACCATTCTCACATGTAATCATCCCCCACCAGCCTTCCATTGGTGTTTTCAGACCTTTATCACAGGCATAAGTCAAAGTCATGCCATCCTGGTACATGTTCTGCTCCGGGTCAACAAAGCCATTGACCAGTTGGGGTCTTTGACAGCCTTTTCCAGATTCTTGAGCTGGAAAATGACAGAAAATACATTTATTGTTATGCATCATCTGTCTGCACAATGACCTTTGTTCAACAAATACAGTGTATCTTGGATAAGGAATGTATAGATGAGTGTTTCTGCCCTGTACTAGGCCTTTTATTAGTTACACGTTACACCACATATAGGCACTGCCTTAAGGAAAAAAACATCAGTGCTCACAATTCCTTGAATGTGTAAAGAATACTAAAACGCAATCTTCATTGAATAAATAGTTAGTGTTTATCAAAATGTCTTACCTTTAACACCGTAGGACCAGATGTGTAGTACAATAATGACAGACAGTGGTATTTCCTTCATTCTCTGTCCTCTGGTGTTACATGTACACTGAGAAATGAATGAACTGGAGTCTGAGTCTGAGTTGGGGCTTTTTAAATTCAACCAAGGTAATTATTGTCAGAGGTGGATCTTAAACTTGTGCCTTTGGGCAGCACTGTGGAAAAATACAAGATGTCGCAATTAACAAAGGCTTTTTTATTACAGTGGAAAAAAAGTGAATGAATTAACATTTAATTATTGTCATTGTTCATATAATGAACTAAGGATTGTTTAAATCTGAAATTATGTGTTTAATTATTTTTGTTGTTGACGGTTTCATGTTAAATCCCATGAAACTGTCAAATGGGCCAACCACTAGTTCCAAATATTTCTTATGTTCTGTAAGTGTCTCACCAAAGTTATTAGTATTTGATCATTTTGAGACTGTTTCAGAAGCATCCATGTTGAGAAATGTAAATGACTGATATCATTCAAGGAGACATATTGATATTTTATTAACAATTTCTTTGAGGAAATGTCCATGATTAAGGTCCAGTGAATAAATATGCATCCACACACAAATAATGTTGTGCCTAGATATGAACTAGTCAATGGTTGACACGTGTGTAGTTTTGATGGAGAAATTTGATTTAAAGAGATATATTGAAATTGAAAGCAATATTGGATTTTGCAATGACTACGGGCCATGGAGCAAAATTAGAAGTATGTTTCGATGTGTGGATGAACTGTTTTAAGGGCATGGACCTTTGTTCCCTTCAATGCGACAAATCAGTTGTGAAAAACGGAAAATTCCAGACGGCTTTGAGATCTATTGAAGTCAAGAAGCAGATGATAAGGGATACATAGACCAAATCATATTTATTTAGACACATGTCAAAGGTCAAACAAGTATTTGCAGTTTCTTTATGAACTGCACCAATTTCTTAACACTTTGTTGTCCAATTCAACCACGGAAAGTCTGAGAATTGACTAGCGTGATTGTTGGCTTTTGACCAAAAGTGTAAACCAAAAATATGCTGATGCTGTAAGGGTTTTCCTCTGGTGAAGGAGAAACGGACCAAAATGCAGCGTGGTGGTTATTCATGTTCTTTAATAAAGGAACTAGACATGAAATAACTAACAAAACAATAAATGTGCAAAAACCTAAACAGTCCTATCTGGTGCAAACACAGAGACAGGAACATTCACACACAAAC
>NW_027015320.1:0-11757 GCF_036934945.1 Oncorhynchus masou masou
ATGGAGTGGTATTGCCTTGTGGAGTGGCATTGCCTTATGGAGTGGAGTGGCATTACCTTCCTTAAAGAGCTGGAGGTGCCGCTGGCAACTGTCCCTCTCGCCCATAGAAGCCACCTAGCCTTTCCATGTTTAATACCTACAGTAGTGGTGGGAGTGTGAATTGCTGGTTCCTCGGGCAGCTTACAGTACTGATGGGAGTGTGTATTCGGCCTACAGTACTGATGGGAGTGTGTATTCGGCCTACAGTACTGATGGGAGTGTGTATTCGGCCTACAGTACTGGTGGGAGTGTGTATTCGGCCTACAGTACTGGTGGGAGTGTGTATTCGGCCTACAGTACTGGTGGGAGTGTGTATTCGGCCTACAGTACTGATGGGAGTGTGTATTCGGCCTACAGTACTGATGGGAGTGTGTATTCGGCCTACAGTACTGATGGGAGTGTGTATTCGGCCTACAGTACTGATGGGAGTGTGTATTCGGCCTACAGTACTGATGGGAGTGTGTATTCGGCCTACAGTACTGATGGGAGTGTGTATTCGGCCTACAGTACTGATGGGAGTGTGTATTCGGCCTACAGTACTGATGGGAGTGTGTATTCGGCCTACAGTACTGATGGGAGTGTGTATTCGGCCTACAGTACTGATGGGCGTGAGGATTCGGCCTACAGTACTGATGGGAGTGTGTATTCGGCCTACAGTACTGATGGGAGTGTGTATTCGGCCTACAGTACTGATGGGAGTGTGTATTCGGCCTACAGTACTGATGGGAGTGTGTATTCGGCCTACAGTACTGATGGGAGTGTGTATTCGGCCTACAGTACTGGTGGGAGTGTGTATTCGGCCTACAGTACTGATGGGAGTGTGTATTCGGCCTACAGTACTGATGGGAGTGTGTATTCGGCCTACAGTACTGATGGGAGTGTGTATTCGGCCTACAGTACTGATGGGAGTGTGTATTCGGCCTACAGTACTGATGGGAGTGTGTATTCGGCCTACAGTACTGATGGGAGTGTGTATTCGGCCTACAGTACGGATGGGCTTGAGGATCAAGCCAGGGACAGATTAAGGGCTGTTTTTTTTTTATTGTACAATATTAGGAGGATACAGTTGAAGTCGGAAGTTTACATACACTTAGGTTGGAGTCATTAAAACTTGTTTTTAAACCACTCCACAAATTCCTTGTTAACAATACATTACATAGACTCAATTAGTATTTGGTAGCATTGCCTTTAAATTGGGATTAACTTGGGTCAAACGCTTCAAGTAGCCTTCCACAAGCTTCCCACAATAAGTTGGGTGAATTTGGCCCATTCCTCCTGACAGAGCTGGTGTAACTGAGTCAGGTTTGTAGGCCTCTTTGCTCACATGCTTTTTCAGTTCTGCCCACAAATGTTCTATATGATTGAGGTCAGGCTTTGTGATGGCCACTCCAATACCTTGACATTGTTGTCCTTAAGCCATCTTTTGCCACAACTTTGAAGTTTGCTTGGGGTCATTGTCCATTTGGAAGACCCATTTGCGAACAAGCTTCTAACTTCCTGACTGATGTCTTGAGATGTTGCCTCAATATATCCACATAATTTTCCATCCTCATTATGCCATCCATTTGGTGAAGTGCACTAGTCCCTCCTGCAGCAAAGCACCCCCACAACATGATTCTGCCACCCCGTGCTTCACGGTTGGGATGGGTGTTCTTCAGCTTGCAAGCCTCCCCTTTTTTCCTCCGAACATAACACATGGGCATTATGGCCAAACAGTTCTATTTTTGTTTCATCAGACCAGAGGACATTTCTCCAAAAAGTACAACCTTGTCCCTGGCATGTGCAGTTGCAAAACCATAGTGTGGCTTTTTATGGTGGTTTTGGAACAGTGGTTTCTTCCTTGCTGAGTGGCCTTTCAGGTTATGTCGATATAGGACTCGTTTTACTGTGGGTATAGATAATGTTGTACCTGTTTCCTCCAGCATCTTCACAAGGCCCTTTGCTGTTGTTCTGCGATTGATTTGCACTTCTCACACCAAAGTACGCTCATCTCTAGGAGACAGAATGAGTCTCCTTCCTGAGCGATATGACAGCTGCGTGGTCCCTTCAGGCTTTTGGAAATTACTCCCAAGGATGAACCAGACTTGTGGAGGTCTACAATTATTTTTCTGAGGTCTTGGCTGATTTCTTTGATTTTCCCATGATGTCAAGCAAAGAGGGGGCTGCATCTTGGGTCCCCCATGGGCCTGGGACCAGTGGCTTCAGCCCCGGTAAGCCTCTGCATTAACCTGGCCCTGAGGATCGCAGGCGCTCCAGGAGTACAGTACTGATCATCGTTTGGCTAATTGGCTGCTGTCCCATCTCACAGACACCGGTGCAAAATAATGGGCCAGTGTTTCAGAAATACCCGTGACGATTTCTGGTCCCAGTCCGTCCTTGCTGCTAGACATGCTCCGGAACTTTGGTGACTACAAAGTTAACATTTTTAAACCTCCCACTTTGGGCTGTATGTGTCAATGGGTTGGCTGCATAAATCAGCAGAATTACTGTCTTATCTCTATTCGCCATGAAATCCCTAGTTTGAAAGCAAGTGCTTTTCTGAAGCTGTGATGTGCCATTTCCTTACATTTTCCTTCACGTAGGCCAGCCCCCTATTTCAATTTGATTTCTAGCCAATGAGCTTCAGCCACTCGTCATTTGAGCGACAGCCAGCATGATGCACACACAGCAAACCGAGAGAGCAATGACGTAGCGCACATATCTGCATCATTCTCGGGGACCACTTTTGGCTCACGAGCGCTACTTTTAAGAACTCCTGGCTAAAAAGTAAACGAAACCAAAGACTCTTTTAATGTCTGAAGTGTAAAAACCAATGTGAAACCCTGAGTTGTTGAGTTGTCAGGGATGGAGGATCACATGGTTGATGTGGTGTGCCAGTGCTGCGCCATTACTCAGAGCACTGGACATTCCTAATGCCATGAGCTGGGATAAGAACGCACAGAGACGGGCCGAGGAAAGAGAGTGTCCTGAGCCTGTAGTAGAACATAACAACAGTGAGCCATGAGCCAAGATGACAGGTTAGTAATATCAACGCAAACTAACAATGAACACACACCAGAACTTTGATTAAAAGACAGACCACAAATTTTCTTTTCTCACAAAGGACTTAAATCTTTATAAATAGTCTGTCAATGGTACATTAAATCAGCAGGGATGCTAGGAATTCTTCCCAAGAATCCAAGAGATTTTCAGAGAGCATGACAAAGTGACACGATTATCTGATACACACATCCCCTCTCTCTACTCCAAAATATCTAGACTTTTAGATCCCCCATTGTTAAATATATCAAAATATATGCCGACATTTAGCAGTAATACAGAAGAACACAAAAAGCCGAGTTTCCGGCATTTGTCCGGTGATTTGTTTCATTGGTTGGAGAAAGAACACATCCTGGGTCAGCGAGAAGTGGGAATGGTGGATATCAGAGGTCAGGAATGTCTGACCCATGTCACCATGGAAACAATACGTACACTTGACATATCATGACTATGCCCACAATAGCCCAAACACAATATACCATCTCCTTTCCAATAGGCTTATAAGCATGTTTGACAAAGAGAGACATATGACAAGACACCTATCCTATATACCTCCCCCTCATCAGTGACCTAAACAAAGGAGATGAGGAAAGGAACCGTTAAAGAGCTTTGTGACGTCGTCAGGTGTGCTATTCTGAAGTTGTCAGTAGGACACCAGATCTGCCTATGTGGCGCTTCTAGGGCCCAGTAGTGTAATTACACATCTGGGAGTAAAGCCATGGTGGGTCAAGACTGTATCTCAACCTCTCATCTGAATCTCCCCATATGAAAACAATGGACGTCCAAATCAGAAAATATCAGCAGCAAAAACCCCACAAGACAGAACACATCCGCAAAAGGACAAGGTTCACCTGCCCTAGGTCAGGACACCTGGTGTAGAGTGACTCAGTCCTCTAACTGGACAGATCAATGAAGCGAGGGTTACCCTGTTAAAATGGCAACTTCCCAGACGTCAAACCCTAAGGTCAGCCAGGACGGGGTACAGGTAGACGTTTCACTCTCAACCACAGATCTAGGATCAGCTTAAGAGTCATCCTACACTCTCAATCATAACCTTAAAGGGGATGAGGGAGATACACTCTAACCATTGATCCAGGATCAGATACTGTAACTTCTACCTTGCCTAACTGTGTCAGGATGTGGTTTGGCCTTCTTCACCCCTGAGGCCAAGTTCCATCTCTAGATAGAAAGTAGCTCTGGTGCCAATCTGTTTCTGCGGTTGCCAACCTGGCCTTGCCACTAGTATTGTTACAGAAACAGCAGTGTACACTGCTAACTACAAACAAATTACTACAACCTCTGTGTAGTAATCTCTATTCAATCATTTCATCTTGAAAACTCAGAAATTACTGATACAACGAAACCACCGTTTTTTTCAATGAATTAAATATATTTTCCAAATAAGTTCAATTGAAATCTTTATATATTGTATTGTTCACCCCATTCAAATATTGCTTTTAATTTTTTTTTCTTCATATAATCATCATCCGGGTCGTTCCACAAATGGGTGCCTTTTGCGTCCCTTTGATATTTTAAATTGATATGATGCACGAACATTGAATCTTAAGTCTATTATATTAAATGCAGTGCCCTTAATTTAGACCTTAACGAGAATTCAATAAATTAAATTTTTCCCCCCCATATGAATATCAACCTTGTCACTTCTAGGACGATTTCAACCCACTTTAATCCAAACATTTCTCCAATTTTCACCATCATTGTAAAGCTCTAGATATGTTTGTTGCTTTGACAAAAGTCCTTTCTGAAGATTATTGATTTAAATGTGAATAGTGATTCATTTACATCTGTCCCGCATTTTAAGGTAAAACTCTGTTACGTGCATTGAACTCATGTTTTTAATATCCTTTTTAAATATTATTATTAAATACTAAACATCTAATAGTCAAATCATAGTGTAAAAGCAGGTGAGGCGGTTCTAGTTGTTTTGGGCCATTTTGTGAGCATAACACATTGACCCTGTTATCCATAGATAGACAGGATAGAAACTCCCCTTTTTCACAGCCCCAGCTGTCCCCTGTCGCGAGGGAATCGCTGGCTGATTTAAGATGAAATCGTCAACCCTATTACGGTCAACCCTGTTACGGTCGACCCTGTTACGGTCGACCCTGTTACTTTATTTGGCACTTAATAGGCACTTACTATAGTCATTTTTGAGATTTTTTTTCAGATGGGAAACATGTTTTGATTCAAATGTGCTCTTTATGTCATAATGTTAAAATGATGCGAAATCTTGTTTTTTGATGCAAAGTTTTGTTTTTACCAAGATAGATTTCTCAAAAGGCACTGAAATGTTGGAACGACCCAGCTACAGGTCTAGCAAAAATACTACTACAGCATTGTGCAATGGCTGTCGCACATGTACAGAGGACCAGGGCCACAAGTCCAATGGCTGTCGCACATGTACAGAGGACCAGTTCACAAGTCCAATGGCTGCCGCACATGTACAGAGGACCAGGGGCCATGAGTCCAATGGCTGTCGGACATGTGCAGAGGATCAGGGCCACAAGTCCATGGCTGTCGACATGTACAGAGGATCAGGGGCCAGCAAGTCCAATGGCATATACAGAGGATCATCAGGGGCCACAAGTCCAATGGTTGCCGAACATGTACAGAGGATCAGGGGGCCACAAGTCCAATGGCTGTCGCACATGTACAGAGGATCAGGGGGCCACAAGTCCAATGGCTGTCGAACATGTACAGAGGACTGAAATACAAGTCCAATGGGCTGCCGAACATGTAGCCAGAGTAATCAGGCCAGTCCAGGATTCAGATATGTACACTTAATATACATACAACTCTAGTTAGCTGGTATTTATCTAGTATTCATTTAGCTGGTATTTATCTAGTATTCGGAAGGAAATTAATTGAAACCTTCTGTAACCAAATTATACATTCCAATGAATCTCAACTAAAATGTAATTATTAGGTAACTAACTACTATTCTACCATGCAAATTCAAAGTAAATACCAGGTAAATACTGGACTGTAAAATAATGTGTAACAAATCTCTCAGGTAGGGACCTCAGATATCTTGTTCCAACACTTTGTGGCAGAAATGAATCAAAAACATACCCTAACCCCTTCCCATTTTATTTCTGTTCTTACTGGTTTTTGGTCAAATTTCAATTTCTGACTTGTGATTCAAATCCAAAACTAAAATAAAATAAAAAAAATTTCTCCTTCCTCGATTTACACATACATTTGTCAGATTAGTCCCTCTGAAAATATATTGCATATGCCATTTTAAGAAAATGACATAAATATTTTCGATAAGGAGAAATTGTAAAGTAGGAGAATATATAACTTTTTTTTAACAATCTGAGCACCAATAGGAAGAAAATGCCTATTGATCATTTTTCAATTTAAACTTTATATATGATTTTTCATATACAAGCTTTGTTTAGTTGCTATTTTGGGGTATGATTCATACTGTTAGAATGATAAATTTTAAAATGGCTTTTGGGTATTATTCAAAACTTTGCAGATTAGGACAGAAAACAATCCAAGGTGCTCTTTCCTATTAAAAAGTACCAACTCAGTCAGACACTGCCGTTTGTCCAGACTAAACGTGACACACAGACCCTTCTGTGAATGTTACGTTACACCTGGACCACCTGGACAGTGTGGATAAATACCAACAATCCCATTGTGGACCCACGATCTACAGGAATGATTTATCAGCGTACACATTACATCATTCTGCACAGCGAAGCTACACCTGGACCACCTGGACAGTGTGGATAAATACCAACAATCCCATTGTGGACCCACGATCTACAGGAATGATTTATCAGCGTACACATTATTTCATTAGATGGATATGACAGGTAACATATAGACCAGGGCCAACCGTCCTCCTGGAGAGCTACTGGGAATGCAGGATTCTACTAGTCAGCTGTTCGAGCAGGGCTGGAGCGAAAGCCTGCATACACAGTAGCTCGCTAAGAGTAACGTAGTCCACCCTGAAGTGACACATAGATAGTATGCTGGCGGATGTCTCTAATAGTAAAACACATGAAGTAGTTATGCATTGATAAAGGTGCCATGACACAGCCTTAGTTTCCATTCTCCACTAAGCACACAGACAGTAATAATACACAGTATTGTCTCCCGTTATAATGTAGCTGAACATAAATCAGAACACAATCATAGATAGACGTTCTAATTAAAGGAATGGATTAGTGCAATCTAACAAGGGAGGGAAGGAGACGAGAGGATCGAGGAGAAGACTGGGCGGAGGAGGAAAGGGGTGGTGGGTGGTGCCCTGCTTTAACATCATTTGGTTTATCTTGGAGAGGGCGGAGCTTCGAAGGGTGGAAAAGGACAGGGAATAGAATTAGAATGAGTAGAATGGAAAAAACGTTTCACTACATGTGGATCAGCGGCCATATTGGATGTCCTATGTTGGGATGCTGAATGAATTGATGCTTATCACTTGGAATCCATGAGAATTTTCAGTGTTCTACACACACAACAATGGCAAGTTGTGATTTGTCGCACATATTTGGGCCAGGTGAAATCCATGGATTTTGTCTGTGGATTTTGACTTTGTCCATTCTACTCATCCAATTTCTATGGGGTGAGACGAGCTGCCTTAAGCCCTACCTTCAAGTCACAAGGCAAGTTATGGGGAACAATAGTGTGGCGTTCAGGAGGGCGCAATATTACAGAAAGTTAAGATAGACATGTATAATAAGCAATGGTGTCTGCAATACCTTAGAATTCCATTTTAACACTTTGGAAAATGTCACCCTTTTGAACACTCCAGAGAGGTGGGCACTGACATCCTCAACAATCCTCCTTTTGATAGACCAATGCAGAGCCGGAGAGGTAGGGGGGGGGGATCTCAAATGACCCTATTCTCCATATAGTGCACGGTCTTCGACCAAAGCCCTATACAGTTCTCTACTAAGTAGTGCACTACATGGGAAACAGGGTATGATTTGAGAAGGTTAGTGTGTTGTGTTCTGTCCTCACAAAGCAAGAGAGAGAATGGTGAGTATTCCACTCCAGTGTTTCCCTTAGGATTTTTTTCAGCAGCGGTGGCAAAGTTAGAGTGGGTGGCGGGGGGGTTGGCTTGGTAGTAGGCGTGTCCAATGGTGTGGATTCCGACCAAACATTTTAGAGCCCTTCCTCTTGGCCGCATAATGCTGTTTTAAAACACATTTCCTGCAATTCTACAGATTTTGGCATGCGGCCGAGATAACATTTCACAGTTTTAAAGCTATTAAAGTAGTGTTTCCTGTGTTCTTAATAAGCCAGGGGTCGGCAACTACACTTTGCAACGGGACATTTTTGTCCAAGCAGATGGCCGGGGAGCCGGAATATATTTATAATAATTTGCAAATTGGCCTTGATTACATTGAGACATGATCACGTCTCTTTTTATTGGTGGGAATACTTGACGAAAATATTTACTAAATTAAAGTACTTTTTTGCTGAATTCCTGGTGATTTTGAAGTCCTTTTTGATCAAAAATGTAAAAATATGCAGATCCTGTAGCTGACCCCTGCCTCACGCTATCTGACTTAAACATTATAACAAAATCAATGGGGCACCATGACATTTTTTGAATTTTCCCTGACTGTCTATATTTTATTCTGGTGGTTGTTAGTATATATATATGGCTCCATTATCTATTCTACATACTTTTTATCTAGTTTTAGTCGTTTACGGTTTACACAGAAAACGTTTCACCATCCCAATTTTTATATTTACAGTACCAGTCAAAAATTTGGACACACACGACCAGCACCTAGGAAGAAATTCTGAAAATGTTTTGCTACCCTCTGTGCCTCGATACAATCCTGTCTCCGAGCTCTACGGACAAGTCTTTCGACCTCATGGCTTGGATTTTGCTCTGACATGCAATGTCAACTGTGGGACCTTATATAGACAGGGTGTGCCTTTCCAAATCATGTCCCATCAATTGAATTTACCACAGGTGGACTCCAAGTTGAAGAAACATCTCAGGAATGATCAATGGATAAAGGATTCACCTGAGCTTATGTAAATCAGGTATTTCTTTTTTTGATGGTTTTAAATGAGCAAAAATGTCTAAAAACCTGTTTTCACTTTGTCGTTATGGGGTATTGTGTGTAGATTGATGAGGATGTGTATTTATTGAATACATTTTAGAATAAGTCTGTATCTGAACAAAATGTGGCAAAAGGGAAGGGGTCTGAATACTTTCCGAATGCACTGTATGACTTGATGGCAGCTTTGCACACTCTTGGCATTCTCTCAACCAGCTTCACCTGGAATGCTTTTCAACAGTCTTGAAGGAGTTCTCACATAGCTGAAAACTTCAGGATGCTGGATTTCTAGGCAGAGTTCCACTGTCCAGCGTTCTTTTACCCATCTTAATCTTTTTTTTTTTTTTTTTTTTATTATTATTTTTTTATTAGCCATTCTAAGATATGGCTTTTTCTTTGCAACTTTGCCTAGAAGGCCAGCATCCCAGAGTCGCCTCTTCACTGTTGACATTGAGACTGGTGTTTTGTGGGTACTATTTAATGAAGCTTCCAGTTGAGGACTTGTGAGGCGTCTGTTTCTCAAACTAGACACCCTAATGTACTTGTCCTCTTGCTAAGTTGTGCACTGGGGCCTCCCCACTCCTCTTTCTATTCTATTCAGTTTTCAGCTGTGCTAACATAATTGCAAAAGGGTTTTCTAATGATCAACTAGCCTTTTCAAATGATACACTTTAAATTAGCTAACACAACATGCCAATGGAACAGAGTGATGGTTGCTGATAATGGGCTCTGTAACGCCTATGTAGATATTCCATAAAAATCAGCTGTTTCCAGCCTAACAGCCATTTACAACATGAACCATGTCTACTGTATTTCTGATCATTTTGATGTTATTTTAAATGGACAAAAAAATGTGCTTTTCTTTAAAAAACAAGGACATTTCTAAGTGACCCCAAACTTTTGAACGGTAGTTTGTGTGTGTGTGTGTGTATATATATATGCACGATATATCGGTAAGCATATCGGAATCGGATGATATTAGCTAAAAATGCCAACATCGGCCCGATGTCTAGTTTAACGCTGAAGTACAAAACCGATGTCAAAGCTGACGACCATTATAACATAGGAAGATGACGTAATGACGCCACGAAAAATACAGCTCTACACAGAACAAAGGCAGAAAAATACTAAGCGCACACTTCCAACAACTAAACAAGTTCAAGTTGAACAGTCATTTGAAAGAGTAAGAACATTTCAGCAAGACAACTCCAAGGTGAAACCCATTAACACCAAGATGATGGAATTCATTGCCCTTGACAATCAACCGTTCACTGTCGTGGATGATGTTGTCTTTCGCCAACTGGTCGAGCACCTCGAGCCCCGGTACACACTACCAAGTAGGCGCTATAGTAGGAGCCCCAGTACACACTACCAAGTAGGCGCTATAGTAGGAGCCCTGGTACACACTACAAAGTAGGCGCTATAGTAGGAGCCCCGGTACACACTACAAAGTAGGCGCTATAGTAGGAGCCCCAGTACACACTACCAAGTAGGCGCTATAGTAGGAGCCCCAGTACACACTACCAAGTAGGCGCTATAGTAGGAGCCCCGGTACACACTACCAAGTAGAGGCTATAGTAGGAGCCCCGGTACACACTACAAAGTAGGCGCTATAGTAGGAGCCCCGGTACACACTACCAAGTAGGCGCTATAGTAGGAGCCCCGGTACACACTACCAAGTAGCGGCTATAGTAGGAGCCCCAGTACACACTACCAAGTAGGCGCTATAGTAGGAGCCTCGGTACACACTACCAAGTAGGCGCTATAGTAGGAACCCCAGTACACACTACAAAGTAGGCGCTATAGTAGGAGCCCCGGTACACACTACAAAGTAGGCGCTATAGTAGGAGCCCCGGTACACACTACAAAGTAGGCGCTATAGTAGGAGCCCCGGTACACACTACCAAGTAGGCGCTATAGTAGGAGCCCCAGTACACACTACCAAGTAGGCGCTATAGTAGGAGCCCCAGTACACACTACCAAGTAGGCGCTATAGTAGGAGCCCCGGTACACACTACCAATAATGCGCTATAGTAGGAGCCCCGGTACACACTACCAAGTAGGCGCTATAGTAGGAGCCCCAGTACACACTACCAAGTAGGCGCTATAGTAGGAGCCCCGGTACACACTACCAAGTAGGCGCTATAGTAGGAGCCCCAGTACACACTACCAATAATGCGCTGTGTTTCAGATGTTGCCTCACCGGAGTTACACAGTATTGTTGAAACGCACATCCCTGAGCTACTTGCTATGGGCATCACTGCTATTAGCTTCACGACTGACATTTGTACCAGCAATGTCAGCTCCATGAGCATGCTAAGTCTGACAGCACAGTGGGTTGATGAGGATTTCGTACTGAGGAAAAGCCGTATTGCATGCTGAAGAATGTGCTGGTTCTCATACTCGGTGTTGCCATTTCAATGGCATTTGAGAAAATGTTTGAAACTTGGGTTTGCAGCAGATGTGATACCCTCTGTCATGGCATTAAAACACCTGCTCAACAAAACTGCCAACACAGACCATGGGGTAAAAACTTACTCTACAAAAGGCTGTGAACAAGTGATTTGGTGGCATTCTCTCTGAGCTCTTTACTGTGTTTCCACCATGCTCGATGCTAGGTACA
>NW_027015321.1:0-11755 GCF_036934945.1 Oncorhynchus masou masou
CAACTCCATGATTCACAGCACGGTGTATTTAGTCAGAAAGGAGTTCCTGCATGATTCCCAGCACGGTGTATTTAGTCAGAAACGAGTTCTTCAGCTCCATTATTCACAGCACGGTGTATTTAGTCAGAAACGAGTTCCTCCGTGATTCACAGCACGGTGTATTTAGTCAGAAACGAGTTCCTCAGCTCCATTATTCACAACACGGTGTATTTAGTCAGAAACGAGTTCCTCAGCTCCATGATTCACAGCACAGTGTATTTAGTCAGAAACGAGTTCCTCCATGATTCACAGCAGGGTGTATTTAGTCAGAAACGAGTTCCTGCATGATTCACAGCACGGTGTATTTAGTCAGAAACGAGTTCCTGCATGATTCCCAGCACGGTGTATTTAGTCAGAAACTACTTCCTCAGCTCCATTATTCACAGCACGGTGTCTTTAGTCAGAAACGAGATCCTCAGCTCCATGATTCACAGCACGGTGTATTTAGTCAGAAACAAGTTCCTCCATGATTCGCAGCATGGTGTATTTACTCAGAAACGAGTTCCTCAGCTCCATGATTCACAGCACAGTGAATTTAGTCAGACACGAGTTCCTCAGCTCCATGATTCCCAGCACTGTGTATTTAGTCAGAAACAAGTTCCTCCATGATTCACAGCACGGTGTATTTAGTCAGAAACGAGTTCCTCAGCTCCATTATTCACAGCACGGTGTATTTAGTCAGAAGCGAGTTCTACAGCTCCATTATTCACAGCACGGTGTATTTAGTCAGAAACGAGTTCCTCCATTATTCACAGCTCTGTATATTTAGTCAGAATCAAGTTCCTCAGCTCCAATATTCACAGCACGGTGTATTTAGTCAGAAACTAGTTCCTCCATGATTCACAGCACAGTGTATTTAGTCAGAAACTAGTTCCTCCATGATTCACAGCACGGTGTATTTAGTCAGAAACTAGTTCCTCCATGATTCACAGCACAGTGTATTTAGTCAGAAACAAGATCCTCCATGATTCACAGCATGGTGTATTTAGTCAGACTCGAGTTCCTCAGCTCCATGATTCACAGCACGGTGTATTTAGTCAGAAACTAGTTCCTCCATGATTCACAGCATGGTGTATTTAGTCAGACTCGAGTTCCTCAGCTCCATTATTCACAGCACGGTGTATTTAGTCAGAAACGAGTTCTTCAGCTCCATTATTCACAGCACGGTGTATTTAGTCAGAAACGAGTTCCTCCGTGATTCACAGCACGGTGTATTTAGTCAGAAACGAGTTCCTCAGCTCCATTATTCACAACACGGTGTATTTAGTCAGAAACGAGTTCCTCAGCTCCATGATTCACAGCACAGTGTATTTAGTCAGAAACGAGTTCCTCCATGATTCACAGCAGGGTGTATTTAGTCAGAAACGAGTTCCTGCATGATTCCCAGCATGGTGTATTTAGTCAGAAACGAGTTCCTGCATGATTCCCAGCACGGTGTATTTAGTCAGAAACTACTTCCTCAGCTCCATTATTCACAGCACGGTGTCTTTAGTCAGAAACGAGATCCTCAGCTCCATGATTCACAGCACGGTGTATTTAGTCAGAAACAAGTTCCTCCATGATTCGCAGCATGGTGTATTTACTCAGAAACGAGTTCCTCAGCTCCATGATTCACAGCACAGTGAATTTAGTCAGACACAAGTTCCTCAGCTCCATGATTCCCAGCACTGTGTATTTAGTCAGAAACAAGTTCCTCCATGATTCACAGCACGGTGTATTTAGTCAGAAACGAGTTCCTCAGCTCCATTATTCACAGCACGGTGTATTTAGTCAGAAACGAGTTCTACAGCTCCATTATTCACAGCACGGTGTATTTAGTCAGAAACGAGTTCCTCCATTATTCACAGCTCGGTATATTTAGTCAGAATCAAGTTCCTCAGCTCCAATATTCACAGCACGGTGTATTTAGTCAGAAACTAGTTCCTCCATGATTCACAGCACGGTGTATTTAGTCAGAAACTAGTTCCTCCATGATTCACAGCACAGTGTATTTAGTCAGAAACAAGATCCTCCATGATTCACAGCATGGTGTATTTAGTCAGACTCGAGTTCCTCAGCTCCATGATTCATAGCACGGTGTATTTAGTCAGAAACGAGTTCCTCAACTCCATGATTCACAGCACGGTGTATTTAGTCAGAAAGGAGTTCCTGCATGATTCCCAGCACGGTGTATTTAGTCAGAAACGAGTTCCTCAGCTCCATTATTCACAACACGGTGTATTTAGTCAGAAACGAGTTCCTCAGCTCCATGATTCACAGCACAGTGTATTTAGTCAGAAACGAGTTCCTCCATGATTCACAGCAGGGTGTATTTAGTCAGAAACGAGTTCCTGCATGATTCCCAGCACTGTGTATTTAGTCAGAAACGAGTTCCTCCATGATTCACAGCACAGTGTATTTAGTCAGAAACTACTTCCTCAGCTCCATTATTCACAGCACGGTGTCTTTAGTCAGAAACGAGATCCTCAGCTCCATGATTCACAGCACGGTGTATTTAGTCAGAAACAAGTTCCTCCATGATTCGCAGCATGGTGTATTTACTCAGAAACGAGTTCCTCAGCTCCATGATTCACAGCACAGTGAATTTAGTCAGACACGAGTTCCTCAGCTCCATGATTCCCAGCACTGTGTATTTAGTCAGAAACAAGTTCCTCCGTGATTCACAGCACGGTGTATTTAGTCAGAAACGAGTTCCTCAGCTCCATTATTCACAGCACGGTGTATTTAGTCAGAAACGAGTTCTACAGCTCCATTATTCACAGCACGGTGTATTTAGTCAGAAACGAGTTCCTCCATTATTCACAGCTCGGTATATTTAGTCAGAATCAAGTTCCTCAGCTCCAATATTCACAGCACGGTGTATTTAGTCAGAAACTAGTTCCTCCATGATTCACAGCACAGTGTATTTAGTCAGAAACTAGTTCCTCCATGATTCACAGCACGGTGTATTTAGTCAGAAACTAGTTCCTCCATGATTCACAGCACAGTGTATTTAGTCAGAAACAAGATCCTCCATGATTCACAGCATGGTGTATTTAGTCAGACTCGAGTTCCTCAGCTCCATGATTCACAGCACGGTGTATTTAGTCAGAAACTAGTTCCTCCATGATTCACAGCATGGTGTATTTAGTCAGACTCGAGTTCCTCAGCTCCATTATTCACAGCACGTTGTATTTAGTCAGAAACGAGTTCTTCAGCTCCATTATTCACAGCACGGTGTATTTAGTCAGAAACGAGTTCCATCGTGATTCACAGCACGGTGTATTTAGTCAGAAACGAGTTCCTCAGCTCCATTATTCACAACACGGTGTATTTAGTCAGAAACGAGTTCCTCAGCTCCATGATTCACAGCACAGTGTATTTAGTCAGAAACGAGTTCCTCCATGATTCACAGCAGGGTGTATTTAGTCAGAAACGAGTTCCTGCATGATTCCCAGCATGGTGTATTTAGTCAGAAACGAGTTCCTGCATGATTCCCAGCACGGTGTATTTAGTCAGAAACTACTTCCTCAGCTCCATTATTCACAGCACGGTGTCTTTAGTCAGAAAACGAGATCCTCAGCTCCATGATTCACAGCACGGTGTATTTAGTCAGAAACAAGTTCCTGCATGATTCGCAGCATGGTGTATTTACTCAG
Organism: Oncorhynchus masou masou; assembly: GCF_036934945.1. Classification (NCBI taxonomy): domain Eukaryota; kingdom Metazoa; phylum Chordata; class Actinopteri; order Salmoniformes; family Salmonidae; genus Oncorhynchus; species Oncorhynchus masou. The sequence goes on from NW_027015321.1 coordinate 3,678, forward strand.
AAACGAGTTCCTCAGCTCCATGATTCACAGCACAGTGAATTTAGTCAGACACAAGTTCCTCAGCTCCATGATTCCCAGCACTGTGTATTTAGTCAGAAACAAGTTCCTCCATGATTCACAGCACGGTGTATTTAGTCAGAAACGAGTTCCTCAGCTCCATTATTCACAGCACGGTGTATTTAGTCAGAAACGAGTTCTACAGCTCCATTATTCACAGCACGGTGTATTTAGTCAGAAACGAGTTCCTCCATTATTCACAGCTCGGTATATTTAGTCAGAATCAAGTTCCTCAGCTCCAATATTCACAGCACGGTGTATTTAGTCAGAAACTAGTTCTTCACATGATTCACAGCACGGTGTATTTAGTCAGAAACTAGTTCTCCATGATTCACAGCACAGTGTATTTAGTCAGAACAAGATCCTCCATGATTCACAGTGTATTTATCAGACCCCGAGTTCCTCAGCTCCATGATTCATAGCACGGTGTATTTAGTCAGAAACGAAATTCCTCAACTCCATGATTCACAGCACGGTGTGGGCTTTAGTCAGAAAGGAGTTCCTGCATGATTCCCAGCACGGTGTGGTTTAGTCAGAAACGAGTTCTTCAGCTCCATTATTCCACAGCACGGTGTATTTAGTCAGAACGAGTTCCTCCGTGATTCACAGCACGGTGTATTTAGTCAGAAACGAGTTCCTCAGCTCCATTATTCACAACACGGTGTATTTAGTCAGAAACGAAGTTCCTCAGCTCCATGATTCACAGCACAGTGTATTTAGTCAGAAACGAAGTTTCCTCCATGATTCACAGCAGGGTGTATTTAGTCAGAAATCTAGTTCCTGCATGATTCCCAGCACGGTGTATTTAGTCAGAAACGAGTTCCTCCATGATTCACAGCACAGTGTATTTAGTCAGAAACTACTTCCTCAGCTCCATTATTCACAGCACGGTGTCTTTAGTCAGAAACGAGATCCTCAGCTCCATGATTCACAGCACGGTGTATTTAGTCAGAAATAAGTTCCTCATGATTAGCATGGTGTATTTACTCAGAAACGAGTTCCTCAGCTCCATGATTCACAGCACAGTGAATTTAGTCAGACACGAAGTTCCTCAGCTCCATGATTCCCAGCACTGTGTATTTAGTCAGAAACAAGTTCCTCCGTGATTCACAACCGGTGTATTTAGTCAGAATCAAGTTCCTCAGCTCCATTATTCACAGCACGGTGTATTTAGTCAGAAACGTAGTTCTACAGCTCCATTATTCACAGCACGGTTCAGTTCCTCCATTATTCACAGCACGGTGTATTTAGTCAGAATCAAGTTCCTCAGCTCCAATATTCACAGCACGGTGTATTTAGTCAGAAACTAGTTCCTCCATGATTCACAGCACGGTGTATTTAGTCAGAAACTAGTTCCTCCATATTCACAGCACGGTGTATTTAGTCAGAAACTAGTTCCTCCATGATTCACAGCACAGTGTATTTAGTCAGAAACTAGTTCCTCCATGATTCACAGCATGGTGTATTTAGTCAGAAACAAGTTCCTCAGCTCCATGATTCACAGCACGGTGTATTTAGTCAGAAACGAGTTCATCCATGATTCACAGCATGGTGTATTTAGTCAGACAAGTTCCTCAGCTCCATTATTCACAGCACGGTGTATTTAGTCAGAAACGAGTTCCTCAGCTCCATTATTCACAGCACGGTGTATTTAGTCAGAAACAAGTTCCTCCATGATTCACAGCACGGTGTATTTAGTCAGAAACGAGTTCCTCAGCTCCATTATTCACAAACACGGTGTATTTAGTCAGAAAAGTTCTCAGCTCCATGATTCACAGCACTCAGAAACGAGTTCCTCCAATGATTCACAGCAGGGTGTATTTAGTCAGAAACGAGTTCCTGCAGTTCCCCCGTGTGTATTTAGTCAGAAACGAGTTCCTGCATGATTCACAGCACGGTGTATTTAGTCAGAAAAGTTCCTCAGCTCCATTATTCACAGCACGGTGTATTTAGTCAGAAACAAGATCCTCAGCTCCATGATTCACAGCACGGGTGTATTTAGTCAGAAACAAGTTCCTCCATGATTCACAGCACAGTGTATTTAGTCAGAAACTAGTTCCTCAGCTCCATTATTCACAGCACAGTGTATTTAGTCAGAAACAAGTTCCTCAGCTCCATTATTCACAGCACTGTGTATTTAGTCAGAAACAAGTTCCTCCATGATTCACAGCACGGTGTATTTAGTCAGAGTTCCTCAGATCCATTATTCACAGCACGGTGTATTTAGTCAGAAACAAGTTCTACAGCTCCATTATTCACAGCACGGTGTATTTAGTCAGAAACGAGTTCCTCCATATTCACAGCTCGGTATATTTAGTCAGAAACAAGTTCCTCAGCTCCATTATTCACAGCACGGTGTATTTAGTCAGAAACTAGTTCCTCCATGATTCACACACGTCAGTGTATTTGAGTCAGAAACAAGTTCCTCCATTATTCACAGCACGGTGTATTTAGTCAGAAACAAGTTCCTCCATGATTCACAGCAGGGTGTATTTAGTCAGAAACTAGTTCCTCCATGATTCACAGCACGGTGTATTTAGTCAGAAACTAGTTCCTCCATGATTCACAGCATGGTGTATTTAGTCAGACTCGAGTTCCTCAGCTCCATGATTCACAGCACGGTGTATTTAGTCAGAAACAAGTTCCTCAGATCCATTATTCACAGCACAGTGTATTTAGTCAGAAACAAGTTCCTCAGCTCCATTATTCACAGCACAATGTATTTAGTCAGAAACTAGTTCCTCCATGATTCACAGCACGGTGTATTTAGTCAGAAACAAGTTCCTCAGCTCCATTATTCACAGCACGGTGTATTTAGTCAGAAACTAGTTCCTCCATGATTCACAGCACGGTGTATTTCAGAAACTAGTTCCTCCATGATTCACTGCATGGTGTATTTAGTCAAAACTGAGTTCCTCAGCTCCATTATTCACAGCACGGTGTATTTAGTCAGAAACTAGTTCCTCCATGATTCACAGCACAGTGTATTTAGTCAGAAACAAGTTCCTCAGCTCCATTATTCACAGCACGGTGTATTTAGTCAGAAACAAGTTCCTCAGCTCCATTATTCACAGCACGGTGTATTTAGTCAGAAACAAGTTCCTCCATGATTCACAGCAGGGTGTATTTAGTCAGAACAGCTCCATTATTCCTCGGTGTATTTAGTCAGAAAGGGTTTCCTCCATATTCACAGCACAGTGTATTTAGTCAGAAACAAGTTCCTCAGCTCCATTATTCACAGCGCGGTGTATTTAGTCAGAAAGGAGTTCCTCCAATTCACTGCAAGTATTTCCTCAGCTCCATTATTCACAGCACAGTGTATTTAGTCAGAAACAAGTTCCTCAGCTCCATTATTCACAGCACGGTGTATTTAGTCAGAAACAAGTTCCTCAGCTCCATTATTCACAGCACGGTGTATTTAGTCAGAAACAAGTTCCTCAGCTCCATTATTCACAGCACGGTGTATTTAGTCAGAAACAAGTTCCTCAGCTCCATTATTCACAGCACTGTGTATTTAGTCAGAAACGAGTTCCACAGCTCCATGATTCACAGCACGGTGTATTTAGTCAGAAACGAGTTCCTCCATGATTCACAGCACGGTGTATTTAGTCAGAAAGCAGTTCCTCAGCTCCATATGGGATCCATGGTGTTGAAGAATGTTTTGAAGCTTCTAGAACATACCAGTGGTGTGTACGCTCACCATGAAACATTTTCACATATTAGGAAACAGTGCTCTTTAAATAGATCTTAAAAACTTCCAGATAGACTTTCAACCACTGATCTCACTCGGTTTCACCTGTAATGTACCCACAGGAGCACCGACTGCCCTCTTTAGAGTTATGCAGTTCCAGTAGAGAACAGTTTTATTGAAGTGGCACCCTATTTGCCCCGACATTAAACACCAGAGGAATGCGTCCCTGGATTTACTGAGGTTGTTTTGAAGTTGGTTTGAAAGCTTGTGTGTGTGTGTGTGTGTGTGTGTGTGTGTGTGTGTGTGTGTGTGTGTGTGTGTGTGTGTGTGTGTGTGTGTGTGTGTGTGTGTGTGTGTGTGTGTGTGTGTGTGTGTGTGTGTGTGTGTGTGTGTGTGTGTGTGTGTGTGCGTGCGTGTGTGTGAAGAACAAGCCCATTCCACAGCTCTCTCCCTCCCTCTCTCTTTCTCTGGGGCTCAAAGGCTTCATTTGTCCTTAGAAGTAAACAGTTCATAGTGGATGGACTTCAGTGTGGCTCTTTGAAATGTGTTGGCCCCTCTCTCAAACTTCTGTAACAATGAACACGTTTGTATTTAGATGCCATCACTGTGTGTTAGCAATGGAGGGTTCAACACACCTGGACAAATCAATGAAACAAGCTCTTGTGTTGGTTACTGGCCCAACGCTCTTAACCCCTAGTCTATCTGCTGCCCCAAGTCTACCTGCCTCTAGTCTACCTGCCTCCTCTAGTCTACCTGCCCCTAGTCTACCTGTCTCCTCTAGTCTACCTGCCTCCTCTAGTCTACCTGCCCCTAGTCTACCTGCCCCTGATCCCTGCCTACTCTGGTTTACCTGCCTCCTCTAGTCTACCTGCCTCCTCTAGTCTACCTGCAGCCCCTAGTTTACCTGCCTCCTCTAGTCTACCTGCCTCCTCTAGTCTACCTGCAGCCCCTAGTCTACCTGCCCGTAGTCTACCTGCAGCTACTAGTCTACCTGCCCCTAGTCTACCTGGCCCTAGTCTACCTGCCCCCTAATTTACCTGCCTCCTCTAGTCTACCTGCCTCCCCTCCTAGTCTACCTGCCCCTAGTCTACCTGCCCCTAGTTTACCCTGCCCCTAGTTTACCCTGCCTCCTCCCTCTAGTCTATCTGCTTCTACAGTCTACCTGTCTACCTGCCCCTAGTCTACCTGCCTCCTTGTATACCTGCCCCAGTCTACCTGCCGCCCATAGTCTACCTGCCCTTCCACCTGCCTCCAGTACCTGCCTTCAGTCTACCTGCCCCTTGCCTCCTAGTCTACCTGCCTCCAGTCTACCTGCCTCCAGTCTACCTGCCCCCCTGCCCTCTAGTCTACCTGCCCCTAGTCTACCTGCCTCCAGTCTACATCCCCAGAGCCCTAGTCTACCTGCCCCTAGTCTACCTTCTCTAGTCTACCTGCCCCTAGTCTACCTGCCCCTAGTCTACCTGCCCCTAGTCTACCTGCCCCTAGTCTACCTGCCCCTATTCTACCACCCCTAGTCTACCTGCCTTCCAGTCTACAATGCCGACCCTAGTCTACCTGCCCCTTGTATACCTTCTCCTAGTGTACCTGCCTTCCAGTCTACCTGCCACCCCTAGTCTACCTGCCCCTTGTATATACCTTCTCCTAGTCTACCTGCTTCAGTCTACCTGCCGCCCCTAGTCTACCTGCCCCTTATACCTGCCTCCAGTCTACATGCATAGCCCCTAATCTACCTGCCCCTTGTATACCTTCTCATAGTCTACCTGCCTTCAGTCTACCTTCCACCCATAGTCTACCTGCCCCTTGTATACCTGCCTCCAGTCTACCTGCCCCTTGTATACCTTCTCCTAGTCTACCTGCCTTCAGTCTACCTGCCACCCATAGTCTACCTGCCCCTTGTATAACTGCCTCCAGTCTACCTGCCGCCCCTAGTCTACCTGCCTCCAGTCTACCTGCCCCTTGTATACCTGCCTCCAGTCTACCTGCCGCCCCTAGTCTACCTGCCTCCAGTCTACCTGCCGCCCCTAGTCTACCTGCCTCCAGTCTATCTGCCGCCCCAGTCTACCTGCCCCAAGTCTACCTGCCTCCAGTCTACATGCCGCCCCTAGTCTACCTGCCCCTAGTCTACCTGCCCCTAGTCTACCTGCCTCCAGTCTACATGCCGCCCCTAGTCTACCTGCCCCTAGTCTATCTGCCCCTAGTTTACCTGCCTCCTCTAGTCTACCTGCCTCCTCTAGTCTACCTGCAGCCCCTAGTCTACCTGCCCGTAGTCTACCTGCAGCTACTAGTCTACCTGCCCCTAGTCTACCTGGCCCTAGTCTACCTGCCCCTAATTTACCTGCCTCCTCTAGTCTACCTGCCTCCTCTAGTCTACCTGCCCCTAGTCTACCTGCCCCTAGTTTACCTGCCCCTAGTCTACCTGCCTCCTCTAGTCTATCTGCTTCCAGTCTACCTGCCGCCCATAGTCTACCTGCCCCTTGTATACCTGCCCCTAGTCTACCTGCCTCCTCTAGTATACCTGCCTCCAGTCTACCTGCCGCCCCTAGTCTACCTGCCTCCAGTCTACCTGCCCCTAGTCTACCTGCCCCTATTCTACCTGCCCCTAGTCTACCTGCCTCCAGTCTACATGCCGACCCTAGTCTACCTGCCCCTTGTATACCTTCTCCTAGTCTACCTGCCCCTAGTCTACCTGCCCCTAGTCTACCTGCCCCTAGTCTACCTGCCCCTAGTCTACCTGCCCCTATTCTACCTGCCCCTAGTCTACCTGCCTTCAGTCTACATGCCGACCCTAGTCTACCTGCCCCTTGTATACCTTCTCCTAGTGTACCTGCCTTCAGTCTACCTGCCACCCCTAGTCTACCTGCCCCTTGTATACCTTCTCCTAGTCTACCTGCTTCCAGTCTACCTGCCGCCCCTAGTCTACCTGCCCCTTGTATACCTGCCTCCAGTCTACATGCCGCCCCTAGTCTACCTGCCCCTTGTATACCTTCTCATAGTCTACCTGCCTTCAGTCTACCTTCCACCCATAGTCTACCTGCCCCTTGTATAACTGCCTCCAGTCTACCTGCCCCTTGTATACCTTCTCCTAGTCTACCTGCCTTCAGTCTACCTGCCACCCATAGTCTACCTGCCTCCAGTCTACCTGCCCCTTGTATAACTGCCTCCAGTCTACCTGCCGCCCCTAGTCTACCTGCCCCTTGTATACCTTCTCCTAGTCTACCTGCTTCCAGTCTACCTGCCGCCCCTAGTCTACCTGCCCCTTGTATACCTGCCTCCAGTCTACCTGCCGCCCCTAGTCTACCTGCCTCCAGTCTACCTGCCGCCCCTAGTCTACCTGCCTCCAGTCTATCTGCCGCCCCAGTCTACCTGCCCCAAGTCTACCTGCCTCCAGTCTACATGCCGCCCCTAGTCTACCTGCCCCTAGTCTACCTGCCCCTAGTCTACCTGCCTCCAGTCTACATGCCGCCCCTAGTCTACCTGCCCCTAGTCTATCTGCCCCTAGTCTACCTGCCTCCAGTCTACATGCCGCCCCTAGTCTGCCTGCCCCTTGTATACCTGCCCCTTGTATACCTTCTCCTAGTCTACCTGCCCCTAGTCTACCTGCCCCGTGTATACCTTCTCCTAGTCTACCTGCCCCTAGTCTGCCTGCCCCTAGTCTACCTGCCCCTTGTATACCTTCTCCTAGTCTACCTGCCCCTAGTCTACCTGCCCCGTGTATACCTTCTCCTAGTCTACCTGCCTCCAGTCTACCTGCCGCCCCTAGTCTACCTGCCCCTTGTATACCTTCTCCTAGTCTACCTGCCCCTAGTCTACCTGCCCTGTGTATACCTTCTCCTAGTCTACCTGCCCCTAGTCTACCTGCCCCTAGTCTACCTGCCCTGTGTATACCTTCTCCTAGTCTACCTGCCTTCAGTCTACCTGCCACCCCTAGTCTACCTGCCCCTTGTATACCTTCTCCTAGTCTGCCTGCCCCTAGTCTACCTGCCCCTTGTATACCTTCTCCTAGTCTACCTGCCCCTAGTCTACCTGCCCCGTGTATACCTTCTCCTAGTCTACCTGCCTCCAGTCTACCTGCCGCCCCTAGTCTACCTGCCCCTTGTATACCTTCTCCTAGTCTACCTGCCCCTAGTCTACCTGCCCTGTGTATACCTTCTCCTAGTCTACCTGCCCCTAGTCTACCTGCCCCTAGTCTACCTGCCCTGTGTGTACCTTCTCCTAGTCTACCTGCCTTCCAGTCTACCTGCCACCCCTAGTCTACCTGCCCCTTGTATACCTTCTCATAGTCTACCTGCCTTCAGTCTACCTTCCACCCATAGTCTACCTGCCCCTTGTA
>NW_027015322.1:7500-11755 GCF_036934945.1 Oncorhynchus masou masou
CCTCCCCTCCCTCTCTCTTCTCTCTCTGTTCTCCTCCTCCCCTCCTCTCTCTTTCTCTCTCTGTTCTCCTCCTCCCCCTCCCCCTCTCTTCTCTCTCTGTTCTCCTCCTCCCTCCTCTCTCTCTCTCTCTCTGTTCTCCTCCCCTCCTCTCTCTTCTCTCTCTGTTCTCCTCCTCCCCTCCTCTCTCTCTTCTCTCTATGTTCTTCTCCTCTCCTTCTCTCTCTCTCTTCTCTCTGTTCTCCTCCCCTCCCTCTCTCTTCTCTCTCTGTTCTCCTCCTCCCCTCCTCTCTCTCTCTCTCTCTGTTCTCCTCCTCCCCTCCTCTCACTTCTCTCTCTGTTCTTCTCCTCTCCTTCTCTCTCTCTTCTCTCTCTGTTCTCCTCCCCTCCTCTCTCTTCTCTCTCTGTTCTCCTCCTCCCCTCCTCTCTCTTCTCTCTCTGTTCTCCTCCTCCCCTCCTCTCTCTTCTCTCTCTGTTCTTCTCCTCCCCTCCTCTCTCTTCTCTCTCTGTTCTCCTCCTCCCCTCCTCTCTTCTCTATCTGTTCTTCTCCTCCCCTCCTCTCTCTTTTCTCTCTGTTCTCCTCCTCCCCTTCTCTCTCTCTTCACTCTCTGTTCTCCTCCCCTCCTCTCTTTCTTCTCTCTCTGTTCTCCTCCTCCCCTCCTCTCTCTTCTCTCTCTGTTCTTATCCTCCCTTCCTCTCTCTCTTCTCTCTCTGTTCCTCTCCTCCCGTCCTCTCTCTTCTCTCTCTGTTCTTCTCCTCCTGTCCCTCTCTCTCTTCTCTCTCTGTTCTTACCTTTAGCTAGGGGTCCTGACTCCTGTAATGTGTTACCTTTAGCTAGGGGCCCTGACTCCTGTAATGTGTTACCTTTAGCTAGGGGCCCTGACTCCTGTAATGTGTTACCTTTAGCTAGGGGCCCTGGCTCCTGTAATGTGTTACCTTTAGCTAGGGGCCCTGACTCCTGTAATGTGTTACCTTTAGCTAGGGGCCCTGACTCCTGTAAGGTGTTACCTTTAGCTAGGGGCCCTGACTCCTGTAATGTGTTACCTTTAGCTAGGGGCCCTGGCTCCTGTAATGTGTTACCTTTAGCTAGGGGCCCTGGCTCCTGTAAGGTGTTACCTTTAGCTAGGGGCCCTGACTCCTGTAATGTATTACCTTTAGCTAGGGGCCCTGACCCCTGTAATGTGTTACCTTTAGCTAGGGGCCCTGGCTCCTGTAAGGTGTTACCTTTAGCTAGGGGCCCTGACTCCTGTAATGTGTTACCTTTAGCTAGGGGCCCTGACTCCTGTAATGTGTTACCTTTAGCTAGGGGCCCTGACTCCTGTAATGTGTTACCTTTAGCTAGGGGCCCTGACTCTTGTAATGTGTTACCTTTAGCTAGGGGCCCTGACTCCTGTAATGTGTTACCTTTAGCTAGGGGCCCTGACTCCTGTAATGTGTTACCTTTAGCTAGGGGTCCTGACTCCTGTAATGTGTTACCTTTAGCTAGGGGCCCTGACTCCTGTAATGTGTTACCTTTAGCTAGGGGCCCTGACTCCTGTAATGTGTTACCTTTAGCTAGGGGCCCTGACTCCTGTAATGTGTTACCTTTAGCTAGGGGCCCTGACTCCTGTAAGATGTTACCTTTAGCTAGGGGCCACGGCTCCAGTACTTTGAATGTGTCCCACATGGAGCCCTTGTCCCTATATTTCCCTATAAAGGGTACAGAGTGCCATATGGGATCCAGGCAGAAAGACAGAAAGAAGGACAAAGGAGGGGTTCAATTCAAAGCTGGATTGTACCATTCTGATCAGGGGTGAGGCTCAGTGATATCTGATGGGTTGTACCATTCTGATCAGGGGTGAGGCTCAGTGATATCTGATGGGTTGTACCATTCTGATCAGAGGTGAGGCTCAGTGATATCTGATGGGTTGTACCATTCTGATCAGGGCTGAGGCTCAGTGATATCTGATGGGTTGTACCATTCTGATCAGGGGTGAGGCTCAGTGATATCTGATGGGTTGTACCATTCTGATCAGGGGTGAGGCTCAGTGATATCTGATGGGTTTGTACCATTCTGATCAGGGCTGGGGCTCAGTGATATCTGATGGGTTGTACCATTCTGATCAGGGCTGGGGCTCAGTGATATCTGATGGGTTGTACCATTCTGATCAGTGCTGAGGCTCAGTGGTATCTGATGGGTTTGTACCATTCTGATCAGGGGTGAGGCTCAGTGATATCTGATGGGTTGTACCATTCTGATCAGGGGGAGGCTCAGTGATATCTGATGGGTTGTACCATTCTGATCAGGGCTGAGGCTCAGTGATATCTGCTGCTCTATTAAATATACACTACATGGGCAGGGGTCAGGGGTCAGGGGTCAAGGCTGGGGGCCATGGGGTCCCGCAGCAAGACACACTTAACCCACTTTGGATACAAATTCTCTTTTATAACACTCTCTATACAGTATATGGTGAATATTTATAAGGTAACAGTCTTGTTGTTCTGTATGTAATTTTATAGATGGAGCTGTGCTATTCAATACAGCTGTGTAGTTGTTAGACCGAGGACAGTGTGGGTCGTAGACTAGATAGATGGAGCTGTGCTATTCAATACAGCAGTGTAGTTGTTAGACCGAGGACAGTGTGGGTCGTAGACTAGATAGATGGAGCTGTGTTATTCAATACAGCTGTGTAGTTGTTAGACCGAGGACAGTGTGGGTCGTAGACTAGATAGATGGAGCTGTGTTATTCAATACAGCTGTGTAGTTGTTAGACCGAGGACAGTGTGGGTCGTGAGGGGAGAAAGACTGGAGCTATTCAATACAGCTGTGTAGTTGTTAGACCGAGGACAGTGTGGGTCGTAGGGGAGAAAGATGGAGCTGTGCTATTCAATACAGCAGTGTAGTTGTTAGACCGAGGACAGTGTGGGTCGTAGGGGAGAAAGATGGAGCTGTGCTATTCAATACAGCAGTGTAGTTGTTAGACCGAGGAGAGTGTGGGTCGTAGCGGAGAAAGATGGAGCTGTGCTATTCAATACAGCAGTGTAGTTGTTAGACCGAGGACAGTGTGGGTCGTAGGGGAGAAAGATGGAGCTGTGTTATTCAATACAGCTGTGTAGTTGTTAGACCGAGGACAGTGTGGGTCGTAGGGGAGAAAGATGGAGCTGTGCTATTCAATACAGCAGTGTAGTTGTTAGACTGAGGGCAGTGTGGGTCGTAGGGGAGAACGATGGAGCTGTGCTATTCAATACAGCAGTGTAGTTGTTAGACCGAGGACGAGTGTGGGTCGTAGGGAGAAAGATGGAGCTGTGCTATTCAATACAGCAGTGTAGTTGTTAGACCGAGGACAGTGTGGGTCGTAGGGGAGAAAGATGGAGCTGTGCTATTCAATACAGCAGTGTAGTTGTTAGACCGAGGACAGTGTGGGTCAGTAGGGGAGAAAGATGGAGCTGTGTTATTCAATACAGCAGTGTAGTTGTTAGACCGAGGACAGTGTGGGTCGTAGACTAGATAGATGGAGCTGTGCTATTCAATACAGCTGTGTAGTTGTTAGACCGAGGACGGTGTGGGTCGTAGTGGAGAAAGATGGAGCTGTGCTCATTAAATACGGCAGTGTAGTTGTTAGACCGTAGGGGAGAAAGATGGAGCTGTGCTATTCAATACAGCAGTGTAGTTGTTGAACCGAGGACAGTGTGGGTCGTAGGGAGAAAGATGGAGCTGTGCTATTCAATACAGCTGTGTAGTTGTTAGACCGAGGACAGTGTGGGTCGTAGGGGAGAAAGATGGAGCTGTGCTATTCAATACAGCAGTGTAGTTGTTAGACCGAGGACAGTGTGGGTCGTAGGGGAGAAAAAGATGGAGCTGTGCTATTCAATACAGCAGTGTAGTTGTTAGACCGAGGACAGTGTGGGTCGTAGGGGGAGAAAGATGGAGCTGTGTTATTCAATACAGTGTAGTTGTTAGACCGAGGACAGTGTGGGTCGTAGACTAGATAGATGTAGCTGTGCTATTCAATACAGCAGTGTAGTTGTTAGACCGAGGACAGTGTGGGTCGTAGACTAGATAGATGGAGCTGTGCTATTCAATACAGCTGTGTAGTTGTTAGACCGAGGACAGTGTGGGTCGTAGACGAGATAGATGGAGCTGTGTTATTCAATACAGCAGTGTAGTTGTTAGACCGAGGACAGTGTGGGTCGTAGACTAGATAGATGGAGCTGTGCTATTCAATACAGCTGTGTAGTTGTTAGACCGAGGACAGTGTGGGTCGTAGGGGAGAAAGAT
>NW_027015323.1:5000-11751 GCF_036934945.1 Oncorhynchus masou masou
CCATGTCCCTACCACCCCATGTCCCATGCCCCCATGTCCACCCCATGTCTCTACCGCCCCATGTCTCCATCCCCCCATGTCCACCCCCATGTCCCTACCGCCCCATGTCCCTACCGCCCCCATGTCTCTACCGCCCCATGTCCCATCCCCCCATGTCCACCCCATGTCCCTACCGCCCTATGACCCTACCGCCCTATGTCTCTGCCGCCCCATGTCCCATCCTCCATGTCCACCCCATGTCTCTACCGCCCCATGTCCCATCCCCCCATGTCCACCCCATGTCCCTACCACTCCCATGTCCCATCCCCATGTCCAGCCCCATGTCCCTACCGCCCCATGTCTCCATCCCCCCATGTCCACGCCCCATGTCTCTACCACCCCATGTCCCATCCCCCCATGTCCACCCCATGTCCCTACCGCCCCATGTCCCTACCACCCCCATGTCTCTACCACCCCATGTCCCATCCCCCCATGTCCACCCCATGTCCCTACCAGCACCCATGTCCCATCCCCCCATGTCCACCCCATGTCCCATGCCCCATGTCCACCCCATGTCCCATCCCCCCATGTCCACCCCATGTCCCTACCACCCATGTCCCATCCCCCATGTCCACCCCATGTCCCTGCACCGCCCCATGTCCCATCCCCATGTCCACCCCATGTCTCTACCACCCCATGTCCCATCCCCCCATGTCCACCCCATGTCCCTTACCAACCCCATGTCTCTACCACCCCATGTCTCTACCAGCCCATGTCCCATCCCCCCATGTCCACCCCATGTCCCTACCACCCCATGTCCCATCCCCCATGTCCACCCCATGTCTCTACCGCCCATGTCTCTACCGCCCCATGTCTCTACCGCCCCATGTCCTACACGCCCCATGTCCCATCCCCCCATGTCCACCCCATGTCTCTACCAGCCCCATGTCCCATCCCCATGTCCACCCCATGTCTCTGCCACCCCATGTCCCATCCCCATGTCCACCCCATGTCTCTACCACCCCATGTCCCGTACCCCCATGTCCACCCCATGTCTCTACCGCCCCATGTCCTCTACCGCCCCATGTCTCTACCGCCCCATGTCTCTACCGCCCAATGTCTCTACCGCCCCATGTCCCATCCCCCCATGTCCACTCCTATGTCCCTACCGCCCCGTGTCTCATACTGCCCCATGTCCATACCGCCCATGTCCATACCGCCCACATGTCCATACCGCCCCATGTCCATACCGCCTCATGTCCATACCGCCCCATGTCCATACCGCCCATGTCCATACCGCCCCATGTCTCTACTGCCCCATGTCCCTACCGCCCCATGTCTCTACCGCCCTATGTCTCTACCACCCCATGTCTCTACCACCCCATGTCCCATCCCCCCATGTCCACCCCATGTCTCTCACCGCCCCATGTTCCATACCCCCCATGTCCACCCCATGTCTCTACCGCCCCATGTCCATACCGCCCCATGTCCATACCGCCCCATGTCCATACCGCCCCATGTCTCTACCGCCCCATGTCCATACAGCCCCCATGTGTCTACTGCGCCATGTCTCTGCTACCCCATGTCCATACCGCCCCATGCTCTCTACCGCCCCATGTCTCTACCGCCCATGTCTCTACTGCCCCATGTCTCTACCACCCTATGTCCATACCGCCCCATGTCTCTACTGCCCCATGTCTCTACTGCCCCATGTCTCTACCGCCCCATGTCTCTACCGCCCAATGTCTCTACCGCCCCATGTCTCTACCGCCCTATGTCCCTACCCTATGTCCCTACCGCCCCATGTCCCTACTGCCCCATGTCCATACTAGCCCCATGTCTCATACCGCCCCATGTCTCTACCGCCCCATGTCTCTACCGCCCCATGTCTCTACCGCCCTATGTCTCTACCGCCCCATGTCTCTACGCCCATGTCTCTACGCCCATGTCTCTACCACCCCATGTCTCTACCCCCATGTCCCATCCCCCATGTCCACCCCATGTCTCTACCGCCTCCATGTTCCGTCCCCACCATGTCCACCCCATGTCTCTACCGCCCCATGTCCCATACCCCCATGTCCATACCGCCCATGTCTCATACCGCCCCATGTCTCTACCGCCCCATGTCCCTACTGCCCCATGTCTCTACCTCCATGTCTCTACCACTCCATGTCTCATACTGCCCCATGTCTCTACTGCCCCATGTCTCTACTGCCCCATGTCTCTACCGCCCCATGTCTCTACTGCCCCATGTCTCTACCGCCCCATGTCTCTACGCGCCCCTATGTCCCTACTGTCATGTCCTCTACCGCCCCATGTCCATACCGCCCCATGTCCATGCCCATGCCACATGTCCTACGCCTCATGTCCATACCGCCCCATGTCCATACCGCCCCATGTCCATACCGCCCCATGTCTCTACCGCCCCATGTCTCTACCGCCCTATGTCTCTACCGCCCCATGTCTCTACCGCCCCATGTCTCTACCCCATGTCTCTCCATGTCTCTACCACCCCATGTCTCTACCACCCCATGTCCCATCCCCCCATGTCCACCCCATGTCTCTACCGCCCCCATGTTCCATCCCCCCATGTCCACCCCATGTCTCTACCGTCCATGTCCATACCGCCCCATGTCCATACCGCCCCATGTCCATACCGCCCCATGTCTCTCTACCGCCCCATGTCCTCTGCCGCCCCATGTCTCTACCACCCCATGTCCATACTGCCCCATGTCTCTACCGCCCCATGTCCCTACTGCCCCATGTTCCTACCACTCCATGTTCTCTACCGCCCCATGTCTCTACCGCCCCATGTCTCTACCGCCCCATGTCTCTACCGCCCATGTCTCTACCGCCCCATGTCTCTAGCCTATGTCCCTACCATGTCCCTACCGCCCCATGTCCATACCGCCCCATGTCCATACCGCCCCATGTCCATACCGCCCCATGTCCATACCGCCCCATGTCTCTACCGCCCCATGTCACTACCGCCCCATGTCTCTACCGCCAATGTCTCTACAGCCCCATGTCTCTACCGCCCCATGTCCCTACCGCCCCATGTCTCTACCGCCCCATGTCTCTACCGCCCCATGTCTCTACCGCCCCATGTCTCTACCGCCCCATGTCTCTACCGCCCTATGTCCCTACCATGTCCCTACCGCCCCATGTCCCTACCGCCCTATGTCCCTACCGCCCTATGTCCCTACCGCCCTATGTCCCTACCATGTCCCTACCGCCCTATGACCCTACCGCCCTATGACCCTACCGCCCCATGTCCCTACCGCCCTATGGCCAGTCCGTTTCTGTCAAAAGGACATGTTTTATTAAAGCCTCACCTGGCCATGACCCCACTGTCAGGGGTCATTATTTTATTATTATTATTGTCATTATTATTTTATTGTCATTATTATTGTCACTATTATTATTGTTATTATTTTATTATTGTCATTATTTTATTATTGTTATTATTGTTGTTGTCATTATTATTATTGTCATAATTGTTATTCTACCTTCCTGTCGTTGTGTTGCAGGTGATGATGAGCTCTTCCTGATGAAGCTCATTAATCGGCCCATGTTGATCCTGCGAGGGGAGAACGGTTTTGTGTGTCATCACAAGAGCTCCAACACGCTGGATGCCAACCGATCCGTCTATGACATCTTCTTACTGCTTTTCAGCGATGGCGCCTACCACATAAAAAGTCAGTGTTTGTGGGTGTGTGTGTGTGTGTGTGTGTGTGTGTGTGCTTGCATGGATGCATGTTTGCATTTGTGTGCATGTCTTCATGTACCATATATGTGTAAATGTTCTATCTGCATGTGTTCTACTGTCTTAGAACTATGCCACATTTTCCTCTATCAGTATTACTACAAAGTACACCAAACCAAGTATGTCACTCTTTATCTCTAACTAACAGTAATGTTGTCCATCTCCACTCAGGCGTAGGTGGAAAGTTCTGGTATGTCTCCAGCAGCGGCCTGGTGTGCTCAGACGGAGACAAGCCTGAGGACTTCTTCCTGGAGTTCCTGGAGCACGGGCGGGTGGGCATCAAGGGCAAGAACGGCAAGTACCTGCGCGGGGACAGCGGCACGCTGAAGGGCGACGCTGCTACCGTGGACCCCTCCTGTCTCTGGGAGTACTAACCTGGCGCGACCTCCTGACGACCCCTGAAGCCCGTGGAGGGGTGGAGGGAGAGGGAGGACCTGGTTCCCACCTGGGTTCACAGCTCAACCAACAACGATACTTTACACAGACTGACTGGGGAACATTTTCACTACTCTCTTTTCTACTTTAGCGGCAAAGGAGAGGCCGTTCCCACTTCTTTGTTTTGGCAAAAAGTGAAAATGTGTAGAAAGTTTCTTTGTGTTTATATTATTATATTTGATTTGTTTTCCAAAAAAGCATTGGTTACCTAAATATAGTTTTTTCCCAAGTGACATTGCCAACATCAACAACAGCGAATACTTAATCAAATCTGCTAATTTTGGTCACTCACACAGCCTATAAAAAAACATCAGATTCTGTATAGCGGTCCTTAAATTATTATCTGGATGCCTGAATAAAGGCAGCTGTTCACATCAATATGTCTTTGTTGTGATGTTTACTGTTGTCTTTAACAACAGTGTATCAGTACGATGATTATCCAACACTGCTCCCAAACATACTCACTGCTTCCAAAGAGGACACGAATCAGCTTCCAAAATGCCCAAATTAATGGTGTAGTATACCAGACCAGAGTAGCCCAAATGACCCTGTTTGAGTAGCCCAGAGTAGCCCAAATGGCCATGTTTGAGTAGCCCAGGGTAGCCCAAATGGCCCTGTTTGAGTAGCCCAAATGGCCCTGTTTGAGTAGCCCAAATGGCCCTGTTTGAGTAGCCCATATGGCCCTGTTTGAGTAGCCCAAATGGCCCTGTTTGAGTAGCCAGTAGCCCAAATGGCCCTGTTTGAGTAGCCCAAATGGCCCTGTTTGAGTAGCCCAAATGACCCTGTTTGAGTAGCCAGAGTAGCCCAAATGGCCCTGTTTGAGTAGCCCAGAGTAGCCCAAATGGCCCTGTTTGAGTAGCCCAGAGTAGCCCAAATGGCCCTGTTTGAGTAGCCCAAATGGCCCTGTTTGAGTAGCCCAAATGGCCCTGTTTGAGTAGCCCTGAGTAGCCCAAATGGCCCTGTTTGAGTAGCCCAGAGTAGCCCAAATTACCCTGTTTGAAGTAGCCTAGAGTAGCCAAAATGGCCCTGTTTGAGTAGCCAAGAGTAGCCCAAATGACCCTGTTGGAATCATCTTACAATGCAATACGATCCTTCTTCCCTTCGTTGAAGTAATCCCTGATTTGACATGACTGATGTAAGCAACCATGCATGTCAGATCAGTGATGACTTGGAGGATGTATTTAAAGAGTAGTCTAGCAGGGCCAATGTCTGGTCCCGCTACAGATTATACAGATAATTTGAATTAAATATAACAAAGACAGGAAAACATCAGTTGTCCACTATGTGGGATCATTCAGTAGTATCACAGTACTAGATAGTTGTAAGATATCAACATGAGGGAAAAGCAAGAGATCAACATTGTTTGCGAGGGGAGCGTACTACAAGGGCCATTTGAAATGTTCTAATCCCGTCAAATTCAATTCTGGACCTCGAAGCCAGTTCCACTGCATTTTCTTCATTCTTCACCTCTTATCAGGGACTGATTTAGACCTGGGACAGCAGGTTTGTGCAATGAATTATCAGGTGGAACAGAAAAGCATCAGGACCTCGTTGGGTCAGAGTTGACTACACCTGTTCTAACCCTCTGACTCTATGTATTGGTGACTGTATGGGCTGTACTCTATCATGTCAGTCTACAAGTCTGCAGTCACAAGACGATAAAACCAGCGAGAAAAACTGTGTTTCAGGGAATCCGTTTGACCAGGGCAAAGCACAGAATCATAATTATTTAGGATGCTATTTAGATCAGTGATTCTGGCAGACTGACTGCAATGTTGTGAAACTCAAACGCGCACAACATTATCAAGTGCTGCTCTGATTTCCTGCCTTGGGACTTAAAAAAAATCTTCCACGGTGCACCCATTGAGTTGCAAAGAGGGCCCACCCCCATTTGCTGGGTTTACCAACTGGGACAGCAGGGATAGCGCCATTGAGGGCTAACTCCATTTTAAAGTGGTACATTTCTGTCAATTACCACAAACTGGCTTTGTGGCAATTGTGCCCTCGAGTGTGCCCTCTCCCATCCTATACCCTCTCCTTGAGCCTCCTGTCCTGCAATCAACTCGCCCGAAAGACTTCCAATTCTACCATGGAGGTACCACATCTGCAACAGTTTAGTCTGAACCAATTAAGACCAAAGGTTCTGTGACGTGTGAGTTTGTGATCAACTGTCTCCAAAGCATACAGCCCTATCAGCTGAAGAGGAGCCGCGGACCCAGCTTTAAACACTACAACAAGGATGTAATGTCGGTCAAATAGATTTAGATTTTTGTCTATAAAAGTGTTGACGATAATAAAAATAAACAATGCCCATATATGTTGTTTGTTTAGCTGCTTCATGTCAACTAATTGTTCATCTCCAGTCTAGTGACTGACCGACCACATGATGTTGTCAACGTAACCAACAGTCATCTTCTTAGTGTTGTCGGACCATAGTGTCTATTGAACTATGACTCTCAAATCCAGTCTATCAGTTAGTGTGGATCAACAGAAGAGTGATGCAGCACAACTAATCCACACTCTAGCAGCACAGTTCACCCAGTAGGTAGTAGTAGTAGTGTCACACTCTAG
>NW_027015324.1:0-11745 GCF_036934945.1 Oncorhynchus masou masou
CACCCTGACCCTGACTGTGGAGTGACTCTGCTGTGTAAAACCCACCCTGACTGTGGAGTGACTCTGCTGTGTAAAACCACCCTGACCCTGACTGTGGAGTGACTCTGCTGTGTAAAACCCACCCTGACTGTGGAGTGACTCTGCTGTGTAAAACCACCCTGACCCTGACTGTGGAGTGACTCTGCTGTGTAAAACCACCCTGACCCTGACTGTGGAGTGACTCTGCTGTGTAAAACCACCCTGACTGTGGAGTGACTCTGCTGTGTAAAACCACCCTGACCCTGACTGTGGAGTGACTCTGCTGTGTAAAACCACCCTGACTGTGGAGTGACTCTGCTGTGTAAAACCACAGTGACTGTGGTGTGACTCTGCTGTGGAAAACAACGGACGAGTCTCTACCCACACACTGACTGTTTTCTGCCCCTCCCAAAAGATAGAATTTGTAGATGACCTGCTGAGGAGTGATGGATTCCATCCTTGCTGGAGGGGTGCTCTCATCTTATCTACCAACATAGACAGGGCTCTAACTCCTCTAGCTCCACAATGAAATAGGGTGCAGGCCAGGCAGCAGGCTGTTAGCCAGCCTGCCAGCATAGTGGAGTCTGGCCACTGGCACAGTCAGTGTAGTCAGCTCAGCTTATCCCCATTGAGACCGTGTCTGTGTCTCGACCGAGGTTGGGCAAAACTAAACATGGCGGTGTTCGCTTAGCAATCTCACTAGGATAAAGACTTCCTCCATTCCTGTCATTATTGAAAGAGATCATGATACCTCACATCTCAAAATAGGGCTACTTAATGTTAGATCTCTTACTTCAAAGGCAATTGTAGTCAATGAACTAATCACTGATCATACTCTTGATGTGATTGGCCTGACTGAAACATGTCTTAAGCCTGATGAATTTACTGTGTTAAATGAGGCCTCACCTCCTGGCTACACTAGTGACCATATCCCCCGTGCATCCCGCAAAGGCGGAGGTGTTGCTAACATTTACGATAGCAAATTTCAATTTCCAAAAAAAATAAATAAGTTTTCGTCTTTTGAGCTTCAAGTCAGCCTACTCAATCACTTTTCATAGCTACTGTTTACAGGCCTCCTGGGCCATATACAGCGTTCCTCATTGAGTTCCCTGAATTCCTATCTGACCTTGTAGTCATAGCAGATAATATTCTAATCTTTGGTGACTTTAATATTCACATGGAAAAGTCCACAGACCCACTCCAAAAGTCTTTCGGAGCCATCATCGATTCAGTGGGTTTTGTCCAACATGTCTCTGGACCCACTCAATCAGTTCACCACCTAACTGAGGAACTCAATTTAACATTGCTCAATACCCAAGATGCAGTTGCACCCCTAAAAACTAAAGCATTTCTCATTTGGGGCGGCAGGCAGTAGCCAGTGGTTAGAGTGTTGGACTCGTAACCGAAAGGTTGTGAGTTCAAACCCCGAGCTGACAAGGTACAAATCTGTCGTTCTGCCCCTGAACAGGCAGTTAACCCACTGTTCCCAGGCCGTCATTGAAAATAAGAATTTGTTCTTAACTGACTTGCCTGGTTAAATAAAGGTAAAAAAAAAATAAAAATAAGAAACTAGCTCCCTGGTACACAGAAAATACCTGATACTCTCTGTATATAGCCATGTTATTACCTGGTACTTCCTGTTTATAGCCATGCTATTACCTCCCTGTATATAGCCATGTTATTACCTGGTACTTCCTGTATATAGCCATGTTATTACCTGGTACTCCCTGTATATAACCATGTTATTACCTCCCTGTATATAGCCATGTTATTACCTGGTACTTCCTGTATATAGCCATGTTATTACCTGGTACTCCCTGTATACTACCATGTTATTACCTCCCTGTATATAGCCATGTTATTACCTGGTACTTCCTGTATATAGCCATGTTATTACCTGGTACTCCCTGTATATAACCATGTTATTACCTCCCTGTATATAGCCATGTTATTACCTGGTACTTCCTGTATGTAGCCATGTTATTACCTGGTACTTCCTGTATGTAGCCATGTTATTACCTGGTACTCCCTGTATATAGCCATGTTATTACCTGGTACTCCCTGTTTATAGACATGTTATTACCTGGTACTCCCTGTTTATAGCCATATTACTTTCTGGTACTTCCTGTTTATAGCCATGTTATTACCTGCTACTTCCTGTTTATAGCCATGTTACTACCTGGTACTTCCTGTTTATAGCCATGTTATTACCTGGTACTTCCTGTTTATAGCCATGTAATTACCTGGTACTTCCTGTTTATAGCCATGTTACTACCTATTTGGCACATGTGGAAAATAACATTTGATTTGATGATCTGAAATGTTGGTTACAGAGCAGAACAAAAGTGGAGAAATAAGTATTTTTAATTAGAGTTTTATTCTGAAAGTATAACTTCACTATACACATGGATCTACAACAGTTTTTTAAAAGTATAACTTCACTATACACATGGATCTACAACAGTTTTTAAAAAGTATAACTTCACTATGTACATGGATCTATTGCAGTAAATTGCCAAAGCAAATAATGCTTTTCAATTTTGCATGTATGCATTTGGCCTGCGTCAATCTCCCATATTAAACAATATATATATTCCCAGTTAAACAGTACTTCACAATAATGTATTATTAATTTATACCCAGCAGCATCGTACATTCACATACATCATCCTTCATTAATCCCTCATTTAGAGCACTACATCATCCTTCATTAATCCCTCATTTAGAGCACTACATCATCCTTCATTAATCCCTCATTTAGAGCACTACATCATCCTTCATTAATCCCTCATTTAGAGCACAACATCATCCTTCATTAATCCCTCATTTAGAGCACAACATCATCCTTCATTAATCCCTCATTTAGAGCACAACATCATCCTTCATTAATCCCTCATTTAGAGTACTACATCATCCTTCATTAATCCCTCATTTAGAAAACTACATCATCCTTCATTAATCCCTCATTTAGAGAACTACATCATCCTTCATTAATCCCTCATTTAGAGCACAACATCATCCTTCATTAATCCCTCATTTAGAGCACAACATCATCCTTCATTAATCCCTCATTTAGAGACAACAACATCATCCTTCATTAATCCCTCATTTAGAGCACTACATCATCCTTCATTAATCCCTCATTTAGAGAACTACATCATCCTTCATTAATCCCTCATTTAGAGCACAACATCATTAGAGTATAATTTCTGTTACCACTTCATTTTACATAATCAAATCATACAGAACAAAACAAAACATACTTATAATCCGAAAATCGAATCTAAAATGCACATATTTACATATGATTACGTCGACAACATACAGAATAAATATGTAACAACTGTTCCTCAACATGTTGGAGAGACACATTGGATGGTGGCCTGAGGTGGGTGGGTCCAGTATCTGATCTGAGTGTCGTCATTGGTCAACAGAGGATGGAGGGAGAGAATGGGGGAGGGAGCTGGATGGAAGAGAGGATAGGGGACGGAGGGGAATGGTCCTCCTCACAACATACTGGTCACCCTCTCAAAGATCTGTGGACCTTCACCGCCAGGTGCAGCCTTCCCCTCACGATGCTAATCGTGCCTGGAGGAAGGAGAAACACACTATTGACTGAGTGATCACTGACACACAATGAATCATAGGGTGGGACGAGGGTTGCAATGTCCCGGTAACTTTCCCAGGTTTTCCAGAAATCCTGGTCAGAGAATTCTTTGAAATCCAGGAATCTTTCAACCTGTATTTCTGGAAAGCCTGGGAATTTGGGGAAGGTTTCCAGAATGTTCCATCCCAAGACAGGACAACACAACCTAAGAGGTTAGTAATTAGTTATTGTAGTGTGCTTCTGTTCTGTAACATCATACCTTCATCTATCTTGAGGCAGTTCACCACCGTTGAGGCTACGATCTCGTTGGAATCCCCGTCACACAGAACCCCCTGGATCTTATGGCCAAGCCGACTAGGATACACATAGAGACAGACAGTGTCAGAGTAGGTTCAGGTTTAGGTTTAGGTTTAGGTCTACTACACCTGTTGTATTCAGCATTTCACTGCAAGGTCTACTACACCTATTGTATTCAGCATTTCACTGTAAGGTCTACTACACCTATTGTATTCAGCATTTCACTGTAAGGTCTACTACACCTGTTGTATTCAGCATTTCACTGTAAGGTCTCCTACACCTGTTGTATTCAGCATTTCACTGTAAGGTCTCCTACACCCTGTTGTATTCAGCATTTCACTGTAAGGTCTCCTACACCTGTTGTATTCAGCATTTCACTGCCAAGGTCTCCTACACCTGTTGTATTCAGCATTTCACAGGTCTCCTACATCTGTTGTATTCAGCATTTCTGTAAGGTCTCCTACACCTGTTATTCAGCATTTCACTGTAAGGTCTCCTACACCTGTTGTATTCAGCATTTCACTGTAGGTCTCCTACACCTGTTGTATTCAGCATTTCACTGTAAGGTCTCCTACACCTGTTGTATTCAGCATTTCACTGTAAGGTCTCCTACACCTGTTGTATTCAGCATTTCACTGTAAGGTCTCCTACACCTGTTGTATTCAGCATTTCACTGTAAGGTCTACTACACCTGTTGTATTTTGCATTTCACTGTAAGGTCTCCTACACCTGTTGTATTTGGCGCATGTGACAAATAACATTTGATTTGATTTGATTTTGTTTGTAGGAATGATTCCACTCTAGATCAGCGAGATGCAGGCAAGAGTGTGAAAGGCGGTATTGAATGTGTCACTGTCTGTCACCTGGATTACACGACCTGTGCACCTACGTTGTTAACGTTCATTTGTAGGCCAGGTTGTAGCAACCTCATGATGGGTAGAGGGAAATTAGAGTATCATGTAGTAGCCTAAACCGATCACTGTTACGTTGAACTGGGTGAATGGAATAATGAATTCCAGTCATTCAATGGATAGATTTAAGGCCATGCTCTTAGAAAAATAATCGTCCTCACTATTCTTAAACGGCACCTACCATCACTGGAAACTAATCATCATGACCCTACAGCCAGCAGGACACAAGGCAGAGGACTGATTAACACAGATATATTAGTAGAATTGGATATTTACACAGCAGGCTGACTGATATGAAACCAGTCTGACAGGAAATATCAGACCAGTTTACAATACAACCAGCAATCCGAGATAGAAAAATACTTCAATACTGACATCACTTTCAGTGTCACGATCAGCATGAAGGAGCATAGCTGTTCAAACTATCTGATGAAGGGAGCATAGCTGTTCAAACTATCTGATGAAGGAGCATAGCTGTTCAAACTATCTGATGAAGGGAGCATAGCTGTTCAAACTATCTGATGAAGGGAGCATAGCTGTTCAAACTATCTGATGAAGGGAGCATAGCTGTTCAAACTATCTGATGAAGGGAGCATAGCTGTTCAAACTATCTGATGAAGGGAGCATAGCTGTTCAAACTATTTGATGAAGGGAGCATAGCATACCAACAGGCTAGAGTGCTTAAGTATAGTTG
This sequence comes from Oncorhynchus masou masou, assembly GCF_036934945.1. Classification (NCBI taxonomy): domain Eukaryota; kingdom Metazoa; phylum Chordata; class Actinopteri; order Salmoniformes; family Salmonidae; genus Oncorhynchus; species Oncorhynchus masou. The sequence continues at coordinate 5,528 of NW_027015324.1, forward strand.
AGTACAGGTGAGTACAGGTGGGTAGAGGTGTGTACAGGTGGGTACAGGTGGGTACAGGTGGGTAGAGGTGAGTACAGGTGGGTAGAGGTGAGTACAGGTGGGTAGAGGTGAGTACAGGTGGGTAGAGGTGGGTAGAGGTGGGTAGAGGTAAGTACAGGTGGGTAGAGGTGAGTACAGGTGGGTAGAGGTGAGTACAGGTGGGTAGAGGTGGGTACAGGTGGGTAGAGGTGAGTACAGGTGGGTAGAGGTGGGTACAGGTGGGTACTGGTGGGTACAGGTGAGTGTTATGATAGGACTTTACCTGATGACCATGTCGTGGTGCGTGCTGTCGGGTTCTCCACTGGGATTGGCTGAGGTGATGGCAAGTGGTCCGGTGATGTCACACAGGTGTCCTGTGACAGTGTGGTCAGGGACTCGGATCATGATGCTATCATTGGTCCCCACGCGGTCGTAGGCCGGACCCACACCTGGGCAACATAGGTAAACAATTAGAACATCAATCGAATGATCGCTCACAATATAGAATAAAGAAACCAAATAATATGTTGTTTCAATAAGTAGAGGTCAGGCATGCTGTTATCAAACCATTTCTGAGAGGTTCCCTAACTCTAATCCAATGTAACCCGGCAGGGTGGCCTAGTGGTTAGAGCGTTGGACTAGTAACCGAAAGGTTGCAAGTTTAAACCCCTGAGCTGACATGGTACAAATCTGTCGTTCTGCCCCTGAACAGGCAGTTAACCCACTGTTCCTAGGCCGTCATTGAAAATAAGAATTTGTTCTTAACTGACTTGCCTAGATAAATAAAGGTAAAAAAAAACAATTTAAAATCCCCATGCAGTTGAAGCCACAATCCTCCTCCTCATCCCTCCCCTCTCCTTCCCCTCCTCACCCCTTACCCAGTCTGAGTAGCCAGTCTCCCTTGCTGACGATGCAGCTGATCCCTCCAGGGTAGACGTTCCTCATGAATTCCCAGAGTAGAGAGCTGAATGGGGGCTTGGCTGCCACCAGCTGCTCCACACTGGAGATACAGATACAGATGGGCTTCTCTGCTGGACGGTCCTTAATGTTGTAGATGTTCTCGATGGCCTGAGGGTTCTTGCAGGAAGCGGCCAGGGCGTAGACCGTATCGGTGGGGATTCCACAGACCCCCGTCGTCCAGCAGTCTGGAGATCTTCAGAAGACCGCTGGTCAGTCTGGAGTCTGCCACGGGACAAGGCAGGGCAGGGGAGGACTTCTGCTGCTGATTCACATCCTGAGACACAACAACACAGGGAGAGAGACACACGATATGGAACACAATAGAAAAGGAACAAACTGGATTAGAGAGAGGTAGAATAAAATGTAATGAAACACATGAACCCACTCCATTCTACTTGTCAGCTCATCCAGTGGAAAGCAACAGAATGGAATAGTGCCTTGTCCTCACCTTAACCAGTGGAGGCCCCATGGGCATCACACTCTGGCGGAAGGTACCGTTGACCAGTGATGCCAGGGTTCCATATAGACAGACGACAGAGAACACAGCTAGCATGGCAACTACAAGAACAACGCCAGAAATGTGTTAGAACAGTAACACAGCTGACATCTAGATTGCAAAATAATGTGTACATTTTACAGTTACTGTTTGAGCAGCAAACGTATCGATATACGGTCACGATGGACACCACATAACACTGTCTGAATCACAAACCCAACACTTCAACCACTCCGATCACTCCATAAAGGGCAGATGGCCAAGTGTTGGTTTTGGGTTTCAGCCTTACGGTATATCACAATAGGTTGGTGGAACCTTCATTGGGGAGAAATGAGGGCTTGTCATTAGGCTTGTTCTATTGACTGGAACAGAATCAGTGGAATGGTAGCAAATGCATCAAACACATAGTTTCAAGGTGGTTGATGCCATTCCATTTACTCCGTTCCAGCCATTATCATGAGCCGTGCTCCCCTCAGGAGCCTCCTGAGCCGTTTATGTAGAATGGGAGTCCTGTCAGTGTCGGGAGGTGAAAACAGGTCACTTACTCTCCAGCTGGTAGGGGAGCTGTTGCAGAGTGGACAGGAGGAAACACACCAGAACCGCCTCCATGACCACGGTCAGAGACAAGAGGACCAGGTTACCATACGCAGCTGGAAGGGACATGGAGAGGGTTAGGACCAGGTTACCATGGAGAGGGTGAGGACCAGGTTACCATGGAGAGGGTTAGGACCAGGTTACCATGGAGAGGGTGAGTACCAGGTTACCATGGAGAGGTTTAGGACCAGGTTACCATGGAGAGGGTTAGGACCAGGTTACCATGGAGAGGGTTAGGACCAGGTTACCATACGCAGCTGGAGGGGACATGGAGAGGGTTAGGACCAGGTTACCATGGAGAGGGTTAGGACCAGGTTACCATGGAGAGGGTTAGGACCAGGTTACCATGGAGAGGTTTAGGACCAGGTTACCATGGAGAGGGTTCGGACCAGGTTACCATGGAGTGGGCACTACTTTAGACCAGTTCCCTATTCTCTATATAGTGCACTACTATAGACCAGGGCCCTATTCTCTGTATAGTGCACTACTTTTTACCAGGGCCCTATTCTCTGTATAGTGCACTACTTTTGACCAGGGCCCTATTCCCTATATATAGTGCACTACTTTAGACCAGGAACCATGGGGCTGTGTAGGGAATAGAATGCCATTTGGGAAAACCCACTCCGTTCTTCTCTCCCTCTGTGTTGCAGCAGGAGAAGAGGTAGATAAAGGTGATTTCATGTAAAGACTGACCGATGAGCATGAGGAAAGCGTTGATGACCAGGAAAGCGATGGCTCCAGCTGTAAACCCATAGGATCCTACTGGAGAGATCTGCAGCAAGGGGCCTGAGAAAAGAACACGGAGATGTTTTACTGAAACAGGCAACAGAGCATGGAGACAGCAACAACAACAACAACAGCAACAACATCAACAACAACAACAACAACAACAACAACAACAACATCAACAACAGCAACGACATCAACAACCACATCAACAACATCAACAACAAAATCAACAACATCAACAACATCAACAACAGCAACGACAACATGAACAACAACAACAACATCAACCACATCAACAACAACAGCAACAGCAACGACATCAACAACCACATCAACAACATCAACAACAACATCAACAACATCAACAACAACATGAACAACAACATTAACAACAAGCACATCAACAACAACATCAATAACATGAACAACAACAACAACATCAACCACATCAACAACAGCAACGACAACATGAACAACAACAACAACCAATGACATCAACAACCAACATCAACAACATCGACAACAACATCAACAACATCAACAACAACATGAACAACAACATTAACAACAAGCACATCAACAACAACATCAATAACATGAACAACATCAACAACCACATCAACAACATGAACAGCAACAGCAACAACAGCAACGACATTAACAACAGCAACAACAACATCAACAACAACTTGAACAACAACATTAACAACAACAGCAACAACCACATCAACAACATGAACAACAACATCAACAACATCAACAACAACATGAACAACAACATTAACAACAAGCACATAAACAACAACATCAATAACATGAACAACAACATTAACAACAAGCACATCAACAACAATCAATAAGAGCAACAACATCAACAACAGCAACAGCAACAACATTAACAACAACATCAACTAAAATAACATTAACAACAACATCAACAACGTCAACGACAACAATATCAACAACAGGGTACGAGCATAATAACATTAACAACAACATCAGATAACAACATGGCTATATCATACAGGGTATCAGCAACAACATGACATACATACAGGGTATGAGATAATAACATGGCTATATATACAGGGTTTGAGATAATAACATGGCTATATATAAAGGGTATCAGATAATAACATGGCTGTATATATGGGGTATCAGGTAATAACATGGCTGTATATATGGGGTACCAGATAATAGCATGACTGTATATATGGGATATCAGGTAATAACATGGCTGTACATATAAGGTATGAGATATTAACATGACTGTATATATAGGGTATGAGATAATAACATGGCTATATATACAGGCTATCAGGTAATAACATGGCTGTATATACAGGGTATGAGATAATAACATGGTATGTATACAGGGTATCTTATAATAACATGGCTATATATACAGGGTTTCAGGTAATAACATGGCTATATACACAGGGTATGAGATAATAACATGGCTATATATACAGGGTATCAGATAATAACATGGCTATATATACAGGGTATCAGATAATAACATGGCTATATATACAGGGTATGAGATAATAACATGGCTATATATACAGGGTATCAGATAATAACATGGCTATATATATAGTGTATCAGATAATAACATGGCTATATATATAGGGTATGAGATAATAACATGGCTATATATACAGGGTATCAGATAATAACATGGCTGTATATAAAGGGTATCAGATAATAACATGGCTATATATACAGTGTATCAGATAATAACATGGCTATATATACAGGTTATCAGATAATAACATGGCTGTATATAAAAGGTATCAGATAATAACATGGCTGTATATATGGGGTATCAGGTAATAACATGGCTGTATATATGGGGTATCAGGTAATAACATGGCTGTATATACAGGGTATCAGATAATAACATGGCTGTTTATTCAGGGTATCAGATAATAACATGGCTATATATATGGGGTATCAGGTAATAACATGGCTGTATATATAGGGTATCAGATAATAGCATGACTGTATATATAGGGTATCAGATAATAACATGACTGTATAAATAGGGTATCAGATAATAGCATAACTGTATATATAGGGTATCAGATAACAACATGACTGTATATATGGGGTATCAGGTAATAACATGGCTGTATATATAGGGTATCAGATAATAGCATGACTGTATAAATAGGGTATCAGATAATAGCATGACTGTATAAATAGGGTATCAGATAATAACATGGCTGTATATAAAGGGTATCAGATAATAACATGGCTATATAAATAGGGTATCAGATAATAGCATGACTGTATAAATAGGGTATCAGATAATAACATGGCTGTATATAAAGGGTATCAGATAATAACATGGCTATATATATGGGGTATCAGGTAATAACATGGCTGTATATATAAGGTACCAGGTAATAACATGACTGTATATATAGGGTATCAGATAATAGCATGACTGTATAAATAGGGTATCAGGTAATAACATGGCTGTATATACAGGGTATCAGATAATAGCATGACTGTATATATGGGGTATCAGGTAATAACATGACTGTATATACAGGGTATCAGATAATAGCATGACTGTATATATAGGGTATCAGATAATAACATGACTGTATAAATAGGGTATCAGATAATAACATGACTGTATATATAGGGTATCAGATAATAACATGGCTATATATATGGGGTATCAGGTAATAACATGGCTATATATTCAGGGTATCAGATAATAACATGACTGTATATATGGGGTATCAGGTAATAACATGGCTGTATATATAGGGTATCAGGTAATAACATGGCTGTATATATAGGGTATCAGATAATAACATGACTGTATATATAGGGTATCAGATAATAACATGGCTATATATATGGGGTATCAGGTAATAACATGGCTATATATTCAGGGTATCAGATAATAACATGGCTATATATATGGGGTATCAGGTAATAACATGGCTATATATTCAGGGTATCAGATAATAACATGGCTATATATATGGGGTATCAGGTAATAACATGGCTATATATTCAGGGTATCAGATAATAACATGACTGTATATATAGGGTATCAGATAATAACATGGCTGTATATATAGGGTATCAGATAATAGCATGACTGTATAAATAGGGTATCAGGTAATAACATGACTGTATATATGGGTTATCAGTTAATAACATGACTGTATAAATAGGGTATCAGGTAATAACATGGCTGTATATACAGGGTATCAGATAATAGCATGACTGTATATATGGGGTATCAGGTAATAACATGACTGTATATACAGGGTATCAGATAATAGCATGACTGTATATATAGGGTATCAGATAATAACATGACTGTATAAATAGGGTATCAGATAATAACATGACTGTATATATAGGGTATCAGATAATAACATGGCTATATATA